>NC_134704.1:213916220-214001220 GCF_043290135.1 Rhipicephalus microplus
AAGATTACGGCGAAGGTAACCAAGCATTTTGTTAGCTGAATTGCTAGTGTGGGTCACATGATCCGTCCAAGACAAGTCTTGAGACAGGTGAAGTCCTGATTGATTGATATCATCATCATTTATCATTTATTTTCCTTTAAGGACCCCTGACGGGGTATTACATAAGGGGGGGGGGGGGTCGAACAAGGATACACAAAGGCAATTCCAGACCGAGAACATAAAGTAGGTTAAAATTCAAGAAATGGAATTACAGGGCAATAATAAAAACAGAACTTGTTATGCAACCAATAGCATGAAAAAAAAATTAGAGAAAGGCAACTGTCTACACAGAAATTACGATGGTGCGGTTGTAAAATGAGTTTCTAGTAGGGTTTTACACTTCACAGTATTTCGTTCGTTGGCTATTGCATTTGGAAGCCGATTCCAATCCTTAATTGTTAACGGGAGGAAAGATTTGTTAAAAGCGTTGGTTGAACCTTTTAAATTTTGTACACTCAAAGAATTGAAGAGACGGCGCGAAGTTCGAATTTTGAAGTTCGAAGTTCGAATTGGTGGGATTAGCAGGGAGCCATGTAAGTAAGAATATTTGAAATACAGTTTGTAAAATAAACAAAAACGTGCTATTTTTCGTTTAAGATCCAGAGAGGTGAGAGACAGTGATGATTTCATAGTAGTAACACTTGTGCGGAAATTGTATTCGAGGTTATAAAACGAGCCACGCGATTTTGAATGGCTTCAAGGTCGATGTGAGGTTTAACGTCCCAAAACCACCATATGATTATGAGAGACGCCGTAGAGGAGGGCTCCGGAAGTTTCGACCACCTTGGGTTCTTTAACGTGCACTCAAATCTGAGCACACGGGCCTACAACATTTCCGCCTCCATCGGGAATGCAGCCGCCGCAGCCGGGATTCGATCCCGCGACCTCCGGGTCAGCAGCCGAGTACCTTAGCCACTAGACCACCACGGCGGGGCAGGGTGCATAGTTGGGTCGACGATGAAATGAAATTTTCATGGTCTTGCTGGTGTTCAGTGATATGAGCCATGTGGTACACCAGTATTGAATATAAAAGAAATCTTTTTGAAGAGTACAAACGTCGGAAAAGTTATTGATAGGACGGTACACGACGCAGTTATGTGCAAAACGATGTATTTCAGAAGTTTTAGTACATGGCAGGTCGTTGATGTAAATTGGGAGAGGAGCCGCCCAAGAACAGTGCCTTGGGGCACGCTAGACAGAATGGGTGAACTAGATGTTGTGTAGTTGTTAGCGTATGTAAACTGTTTCCGTTTGGATAAGAAACACTCAATCCAGTTGCGAACAAGCAGATGAATGTTTAGGCGCGATAATTTCAACAAAAGTCGAGAATGAGGAACCTTATCGAAGGCCTTTTCAAAATCTAAGAATAGAGCATCGTTTGGAATGTTACTGTCCAAGTTTAAATGAATGTCGTGAGTAAATAGAGCAAGTTGAGATTCGCATGAGTGACCTTTCCTGAAACCATGTTGATTTGGATGAAAGAAGTTCACCGAGCTTAGGAAATGAGCAACAAAAAAGTAGACCGCGTGTTCCGTGACCATGGAGCAAATGCTGGTGAGGGAAATGGGACGGTAGTTTACAGGGCAAGATCGGTCACCTTTTTTGAAGACTGGAATGACCTTCTCTATCCTTCAATCGTTTGGCACTGTACCTGTGTTAAGTGAGTGCTGAAAAATGATACACAGAATCGCACTACGCGCATATTTTGTACTTTTTAGCACTTTCGCGTTGATTCCGTCTATACAACCGGATGAAGAGCACTTCAGGGAGTCTATTACCTTCACAATGCCCTCTGCCCTGAATTCAATCCCCACCATTGGAGGAAAATTGAAATATGGAATGTGTGTTAATGCACCTGTACTTTGTTTTGTGAACAGCGAACCAAACGCTAGATTCAGTGCATCGAGAACTTCGGAATCAGCAATGGCTGTCCTCATCTTATCACATAATCAAATGGAACTTTTATTATCAGGCCTAATGGCTTTCCAAATACGCCACGGGTTAGACTGCAACATCTTTGGTATGGTAGTGGAATAGTAGTCATGCTTTGCGCATGCGTTTATTGAGTAGTACTCTTTAACGACGTCATTATGTTTTTGTCAGGCCTAAAAAGAACCAGTTCATTTAGGAACTCAAAATAATCGCTTTTTTTATTTTTAAGGCCCTTTGAAGGCTTCTTAAACCAGGGTGAACGCGCTTTTTTCATTTCGAGTGATAGTTGCGATGTTAAGATTCTGTGCGCGCAGCTTTCGGCTTTGAATAGTATCGAAATGCTCTCAGTTGAATGCTGCCGATACGTAAGGGCAAGTTTCTTGTAAAAAATAGAAAGTTCACGATTAATGCTGGAATAATTGGCCTTGTCGTACAGCAGGAGTACTTTTTATAGATTTCTTGCTTTTTAAGATGTTGCAAGGAAATGTTCCATAAATAACGTTGTAGTCGCTAAAACCACTGCTATACGTAAGGGGAGGGGGGCACACTACCGAAGTGTGACGTGCAAAGCAGATCTTAGATGGCTGACGAGTGCTGGGTTACTCGGGTAGATTTAGTGAACAGCTGTGAGAGGCCAAAAACCAAACATTTTTTTTACCGATTCTCTTGCCATGGTTATTTTTTGCAAGGCATGACGCAACGATACTCCAATCTATTAAAGGAAAATTGAAATCTCCGAATAATAATACGGGAGTGTTAGGATACGTCGTTGTTAGTTCTAACATTGCTTCGTGAAAAAACGAAAGGAGCTATCCGCGCTTAGTGGACGATGGCGACAGCCGATTAACATGCGCAGTGAAGTGGCGTCGCAGCACGTCTAAACCACTTCCGAATAATTTCATACAATTACAGCAGAGCACTTAAACAAACAATGTGTGGCAATAGCCACACCGCCCCCACGGTTATAATCAAAGCGGTCTTTGCGAACGATGTCAAGATCTGGTAGATCGGGAAGAATCTCGAAATTAAGTAGGTTAAAAGTTAGCCACGTTTCCATCAACAGAACGATCTAGCTAGAAGAAGAGATCAAGGTACATAACGAATCCCGTTTAGGCATCAGGCTACGAATGTTAGTGTAAAGCAGCGAGAGATCATGTTTACCTCAGAGATCATGTTCAATTCAGCCTTCGTGGCTCTTGCACTCGTTGCTAGGCTTGACGTTCGACAAATAACTGCTTAGCCTGATCATAAACGTATGTTTTACTGCCACAGATGAGCTTGTCATTACGGAGCTTATACGGGGAGTGCTGTGCTTTAAGAAATTCGATAAGGCGTCTTCTGGCTGAGCGAATTTCCGGGGCAAAGTCAGCACTGATGCCGTAATCTGTGCCTTTCAGCGTACTGCTAGACGAAAGGATTGCTTCTTTATCGTTTAAGTGTGCAAATTTCACTATTAGCGTTCGGCGTTTCCCTTCTCGATAAAAGTTCCGAGTCTATGGGCACGTTATATCACGTCTAGACTTTTGTGACAAAGTCCAATAATCAGTTCTTCACTAACAAGCCGTGTGTCATTTCGCAAATCACTAAACCTGTAAAAGATCAGGTTACACCTTCGGGATCTGCTTTCCATGTGGTTAATCCGGTCAGACTGCCTGGTTACTTGATAATCGCCGTTAGTGGCAACACTTTCTATGTTGGCAATTTGAGATTGAACATTTATTTGGAATTATTAGTAAATCAGGTTCTAGTTTGGTCAACTACGAGCTCAGGTAATTAAACGCTTTTTTCATGTTTAGCAATAGTTGATCTGATTGAACTGAACTGCTCAAGTATGGCCGACTGCCCAGATTGCAACGTCTTCAGTACATCAAGCATGTCAGTAGGCACCATACTGTGTTCATTCCTATAGGTCCAGAATTAGTCTCAATATCACCTGCTAATAACAACAATTTCAATAGCGTTTTGACGCCTTCGAGAACTAGAGATAGAGCGCCGTGGGCTCGGCAGAACAAGTAATGATCGGCACTCAGTTCGCTTAGGGTAAAGGCAGTGGTAATTCGTTACTTGCGTAGCGAAGAAGTCTAGCGGGTTAGCATGACCCATCGCCGGTGTGCCGCGCCGAGCCCACTAGGCGCAGTGAGCGTCTGCCTGGGGTCTATATTGGTGCTCCATAGAACGGTGGCGCTCTCAGAAGATAGCTGATTACCACGAAACCACCGAAGTGATAGCGTTGGCGGTGATGCGTACTCCAGTGCACAATACAGGCCGGGCTGGCACAGCCCGTCATGGCGAGATGACGCGCTCGCAGGCATGTTATAGAGAAACACACTTACATAAAGAGCGGACACTCCCGTAGGGGCCTGCGGCCGAGCTACTGCGCTGCTTCTAGCGCCACGCGTGGCTGGTCAGACCTGATAATGTCTCTTGCATAAATAAAATAACAAAACGTTTTCTTTTTGGTGCTGCGATGTGAGCCCGTGCCCCCTTGCTCCGATAGCGAGCGTCTTTACCCTTAGGCTAAACACCCATGCTTCTACGAAAGGAATACATCTACAGCACATCTAAACTACATGAATGTGTACCATTTGTGCAAAATAAATGCAGAAAACAACACTTTCTAGTCAGACTTTACTGATTTTTGTGGTAAAGCATCAAACGTCCTCCGCGAGACATGTTGCAGAGCGGATGTAAAAAATTGCACAAATCAATAAAGTTTCTTTTTTGAAAAAAATTCATGCCAAACTTAGGTTTTAATGGACCCCATAAAGCGGCTAATATATGCCGTGACAGAAGAGTAAAAGCAAGAATGGGCACGCCATCTAGCAGATCGTCAAAGCCTATCTTGCTGGGCCGAAAAAAGACACGAGTGGCACTCTTTATATAGTATGTTTCTCTATGAGCAGGTGGCCAGCGCCGCTTGATAGCGGAGATCCGGTAGGCTGGTTAAAGTTCTGCAATAGCATCAAGATCCAGGGCAGCACGAGCAACTGCGTAGCGAAGAAGTCAAGCGAGTAAGGATGACTCATCGCCGGTGTGCCGCCGAGCCCACTAGCTCTTGACTTTTGTCAGAAGTGATCATCTGCCAATCTTTGTTTGATCACAGTACGCAGGGTCGGAAGGACCAGAGGAACCTTCTCTACCTAGTGCTCTCTATTCAATTTGACCATTAAAGATGCCTTCAGTTGACGGTGTAGCCGCTCCACCATTCCATCGCTCTTTAGGTGGTAAGCCGTGGTATACTGCAGCCGTGTTCTCAAGAAGCTTTTACGGCTGATGAAGAACCAGGCACAAGAAAATCACTATTACTTAGTTTCGCACTAAGACGAAAAGTTGTTTGTGCGTAAGACACATGGCGAGCCGGCCATCTGCATTGAACGCGAAGCGCATTTAGATAAGATACAGTGAGCTTTCTTTGGTTTATAACTGATTCATTTTTTTGTGATGTTAATAGTAGGAGCTTAATTCCTAAAAGCGTAATGTCAAAAACTGCTTTGGATGCATTAGATGATAAACTTGACATTCTCCCATTCAGAGAGACGTGGTTTTCTTCGGTTCCTGATGTCAATTTTCTTGATGGTTACAGTTGTAAAAGTGTCTTCAGAAAAAAATCTTCGATGTGGTGGTTGTTCACTTTACATTAAAAATAACCTGAACTACTTACTAAGTTCTAGGTGAATTTTCAGTTCTAGGTGAATTTTCAGTGACGATTATGAGCCAATTGCTGCGAACAGTTGCGGTACTAGGATTATAACTATTTATCGTTCCCATTCTGGTGCTTTTCATGAATTTAATTTGTTTGTGAGCGCGGTTCTTAAATATGCTAGCATGACAGGTCTCTCGATTGTTCATATTGGTGATTTTATTTAAAATTTATTAATATCCAATTCTCAAACGCTATGTTTCATTGATCTCATAGAGTCCTTTCATTTCGCTAACACTATTAATTCACCACCAGAAATACGGCAGATACAGAAAGTATTGATCTGTGTAAAATTAATTATGATATCGCAGATGTGTTTTCAGGAATCCTTACTTTTGACATCAGTGATCATATGCCAATCTTTGTTTTCGCACAACGCCCCAAAAGAAACAAATGTGCACATGATGCTCCTACTTTTAAAAGCAATTTTAGAGTGAGGCACTGGATGCTTTCTGGCTCATGATCGCGATTGGACAGATGTATATAATGAGACAGATCCAAATTTATGTCACGATTTATTTATTCAAAAAGTCAAACATTCGCATATACTATTAAATTGTTTAAACTCTAGGTAAATACGAAAATATTTCTTTTTTTTAACTACCTATGTTCGGAGACCTTTTCATGTCACTTGAAATACCGTTCCGGACGGAAATCGCTGTGAAGAAAGAGGTGAATCTGCCATAGTTAGTTCTAACTTTCGGTAACAAGAATTTTTTATTCGAAGCAAATCGAGTTGTACTTTGATTCATGAGTTTTTATTTTAAAAAACCGCAAATAGCGTGTTTTCGTGAAGAAAATGGTATGTTAGGATTGTATGTTAAAATGTAAGTTTCTGATTGGTCAGAATACGACTCTCTTGTAAAACCGCAGATTCACTACATCGTGGTGACTGAAATATGATAATGCGAATCGCCTGGTTTTGAATATGTAGTAAAAGATCCAGATGAGTGCTATATCTACTGCACCAGGCCGCAATGCAGTGAGTGAAGTGACTGTGAATGAAGGCATATATGTCTTCTTTACCATAGTAAGGAGAAAGTAAGGTATTACGACGAAAGTATGGACGTGACTTCATGAGATCCTGATGCCATGGGCCACTTTTTACTTTACGTATGAGACATGGGGAGTGTACTTTAAGTTTAAATCAAGAATTACACACAGAAAACGGCAATGACTCGAAGCTTTGATAGAATAGTTATTGACCGTGTATAGACGGAAATGCAAGGACCCTTTTCTGAGTGAATTGAAATGGCATAAAAACTCTTTTAATGGGGTTAATGTTTGATGAATTGACGACACCAGCGATTTATACTTTCAAGATCGCTATTAAGCTTAGAAGTAAGACTATCAATTCAGGTGCAAGAAGTTAGGATCGTAGTTAGGATCCGCATGCAGGTAAGGTAGACAGTGCGATAAGTGAAAAGTTATATCATTAATGGTCAACAGTAATGGGCCAAGTATAGATCTCTGAGGTACTCCTCTATTGACCAATTTAAAATTAGAAAGATGGTTAGAAATGCGAACAGCCAGTTCTCTCTCTGTTGAGTAGCTGTGAATAGAGTTCAACGCAAGTCCTACAACGCCAGCCGCGTTCAATTTAGTAATTAAATTTTATGAAGGATTGAATCGAACGCTTTCATGAGGTCAATAAACATTGCTCCAGCATAATTACCTTTGTCAATGCAGTGTTTGATCTTATACATGAATGAAAGATGCGTGAGGTCGGTACAGTAACCTGCACGAAAGCCAAACTGCGTGGCACAAAAAATGTAAATTTTGTTAAGTAATTTGTTAAACGTTTTTCAAAGCGCTTCTCAATAACCTTGCTGAGCACAGACAGCATTGCAATAGGGCGACAGTTGGAAACCCAATCGTTATCACCTTTTTTGAATACAGAAACTATTTCGGATCTCTTTAAATCAGATGGAAAGACGCCATTTTTAAAGAAAAGGTTAATTACTTGTGAAAGAAGGTCAGCAATGATATAGGCGACATAATTCAATGAACTGGTTGAATTTCATCAAGGCCTGCACTTGTTAACTTTAATTGCTTGATTACATAGTGAATTTCTCCTGGTATGATAGGATAAGGCAGAGACGTTAAACCTCAACAGTATTAACTAATAATTTCTTCGAATATATTCTTATATATAGGTGACATTATGGTTTCCTTATTTCTTACCTTGGCTAACTTTATGCTTCGGCATTTGATAAAGCGCACTTCGGCATCCGCAATTTTTTCCTGAGGAAGAAGGATAGGCAATAAGCATCAGTTTATACACAGGGCTCTGCATGAGCCAGTTGTCGATCTCTCGAAAGTACCATCTCTCGAAAAATTACCATCCGAAAATTTTGCGAACGTTATTCAACTGAAGTTAAGAAAATATTTATCAACCTTTTTTATGTGATATTCACCATAAATTTTAATGCTAGATATGCCTTGTTGAAACCGATAGTGAAATTTTTATAGCGATAGGTCCGCCAACAGATTTGCAACCAAGTTAAAGATACGAAATGTACGAAAACTGCCACGACTTCCATCCATTTTTGCCTTCGGGCACAATCTTGGGTGTGGGACAGAGACCTGACGGAGCTCGGTTGGCCTTATTTGAGAACCTTTGGCACATTTCGGTCCGAGAGATTGTCAATAAAATTGTCGGTTGTTTTAAGATCACCGAAAAAAGATCCCTTTGTCGACAAGAACAAAAAGCGCAGTCTATTGGAAAGTTCTTGAACAACATATAATTATGAGAAATTGTCCACATATTTTCGAAGCCAAGTAAAGCGGTAACCATCACACCTCTTAGAATTGACCATTTGCGAGAAAACTACGGCGCATGAGCAGTAGGTAGCAACCTCTGCAGGCGTTTTGGTTGGAAAACCTCGACCCGCGGCCGGCCGCCGGTCATACTTTCGTTAGCCGTGGTTGAGCGGCCTTGCTTTCGTAGTTGGGGCAAGTATGCCAGGATTTTACCGGGATAGAATTGTGAAGAGCTGGGCCCGACAGTTCATGTTTTGGTGCGAAAAAACCTGCGAAAACTACCGGTGACTATGTGATTTGTTGTGCCTTCATCGTCCTTCGCTGAGTTTTCGCTGGTTTTTCTCGCAGCTAAGACGAGAAATGAGCGCTAACTTTGACAGGCTCCCGTCCGCGAGGCTACGTGCTGAAAAGATATACTCGGATATCGACATGTGAAACGTTGGCGGAGGAGGAGTGTGGCGTGCGGCTCGCCCTGGGTGCCGAACCAGCGCTGACCGAACTAACACTCCTGGATCTCTGTAGCGCACCACGGCAGCACAGGAGTCTCCCGTATATCAGTGTTTCTAATAGACACAATAATACCTCCGGTGATACGCGAGGATGCACTGTCACGTATCTGCGCGAACCATGATTGACAGAAGCACGGGTAATTTAATAATCACCATACTAGTAGCTACATCGGTGGCTCTTTTATGTATAATATGAGAAACTCGTGTTACGTGAAAAAATCGAATGTAACGTATTAGGAAAGTGCATATTGATTCACTTCGTCATTTACCACTTCGGCGATATTAACTATAGGCCCTTATATTTGTGTGTACTAGAAAGGCCTATAGTATACGTTCTACCTATATGTAAAAAAGGAAGGAAGACGAAGAAGTGTGTTTTGAATAGAAGCTACTTCTGCTAACTCCGGCGTATTTCAGTTGTAATTTAAGTCTGTTGATCAGTTTTCGCTGCTCCCTTGGAGGGGATGGATGTAGACCACCCCGGGCGCCTGCCGGCACCAGCGGCGTCAGCGGCGGCCGCCTCCAGGAAGCGGATGGGACAAGCGAGTGACAGCGACAGTGAAGATACTCATGCTTACTATCTCAGCAGTGAGGACTTCTCAGATGACGGTTTCCAACCTGTGCTGAGCCGCAAAGCTAAGAGGAGAAACATGAGGACATCCTCATCCTCAACTATTCAAACTGTAAGTGAAGTGCCAAAATCGAACACTTATACCATCCTGTTTCTGCCTGCACTTCCTACCGTCAGCATGAAACGCCTTAACAGACAGTGTGTGTCGAGGTCTCTGGAAACGCTCGTGCCAAATGAGATCACGGACATAAGAGTGAACGCCAGAAAGAATATACTGGCTGTGGACGTTTTGCACGCAAGTGCGTTGGGCGTTCTGCGCAGTGTAACTGACTTGGACGGCAACCAGGTGCGCTCTCATGTTCCCTTGGGATGTGATGTAGTAACCGGCGTGATCTACGACATAGATGTAGCTATTTCCAACAATGACTTACAATTTCTTGTCAAGTCAACAACTGATACTCCCATTGTTGATGTCACCCGGCTAGGCAAGTCTCGCTGTGTGAAGATTGCGTTTAGGAGCACATCACTCCCCTCTCATGTGAAGGTGGGGTACTTCAGACATGCTGTGCGGCCTTTCATTCCAAAGCCTCTCCAGTGCCGTAAATGCATGAAACTTGGACATGTGAGCAGCGTCTGCGAGAATTCGGTGGTATGCCACCGCTGCGCCGAGCACCATGAAGCGGATAAGTGCGTCGCAACTGTCAAGAAATGCTCTAATTGCAATGGATCCCATGAAGCCACATCGAAGGACTGCCCGCGGATTCAGAAGGAAATTGCCATCTTGAAGGAGATGGTGCGCGATCCCTCATCTCATCGAGAAGCCGCAGCTAAAGTCAGAAGGCGTCGTTCACGTCGACGTCGGTCTTCGAGGACGCCCGCTACCTCCTCGACACGTTTGCCAGCCTCATCAGTACCACCTCCTTTACCTCCCAGACCACATGCCGTGGGAAAGGCTGTAAAGGAAAAAGCCAGTGAGCATACCCTAACTGCGACAGAGTGGCCTGCACTTCAAAGGGAAGCAGCATCAAGCGAACCGAAGGAGTTTCATGACGGCCAGTCCGCGATCCCGGTTCGAGATCTTTCCAACCAAGACAGGCAAGTGACGGCAATCGTGCAATCAATAATTTCCACTATTCGCACGCTACTGAGCAGCATACAATCTCCGTCTGCTAAGAGTGCACTGCAAATACTGGATGCACTGAATCCAGTTCTTGCTAACTTCGTATAAGCACAATGGCTCAACAAAATTTCATCTTCCGCACTGAAGTTAAAAGTGCGTCGATTTTTCAATGGAATGCCAGAGGCATGAAGTCCCATATCTCGGACGTTCGCCAATTTGTTCGGGCCAATCAATTCCCTATACTTGTCATATGTGAACCAAACGTATCAACGCCTTATAGATTGTCCGGTTATGAAGCTTTTTGTTCAGCCGCTTGCGAAGAACGAAGCAAAGTAATTGTTTTCATTCGCACAGACTTGACTTATCTTTCGCACCCAATAAGTTCAAATGACGACAATCAGTACGTGTGTCTTCGTGTAAAGAATAATGCAGTTTCGTTCACGCTTATTGGTGGATATATATCTCCGTCATCGCGATTTGACTGCGACAGATTAAAAGACATCCTGATGAGGACCGATGGGCCTTGGATCATCACCGGTGACTTCAACGCCCATCACATGCTTTGGGGGAGCACTAGGATGAATGTCAGGGGCCGGAAAATTGTTACATTCGCGTCCGATTACGACCTTTCCATCATGAACGATAGTACCCCCACATATCTGCGGGGTCTCACGTATGGCAGTTGCCTTGACCTGACATTGGTGTCACGATGCTTCTCTCACAAAGTTAAGTGGTTTTGCGATATTGAGACTCATGGGAGTGATCACATACCCACCTACGTGACGATCGATGGTATCATAAAAATTTCTCTTCCGGTGTTGCAATTGGCACCGCCTGGTCGATGTTTACATCGCGTGTTGAGAACGCTTGCCAAGAAGGCCTCGCCTGCACCCTGAAAAATGCCATAGCGGAAGCTATGCAAGCGTCCAAATGTAAATTATCATTTTCGTCTAAAATAACACAGTTTGACATCGAGCTGGAAAAATTACGAGCTATACGAAGGCGTGCTGAACGACGATACAGACGCACAAGATCAATTTACGATCTGAGGGAAGCAAAGCAGCTCCAGAAAAGGATTCAACGACGCATTTACAAGCTGGAGAGCGAACGCTGGAAAGCATTCTGCGAATCTCTAGACCATCATAAGCCGCTGTCTTATATCTGGAGAACAGTTCGTGGTCTTCGCTCCTCTCCGCAACAACGGCACCCTTTTAAAGCTTTGGCACTCCATCATGGAAAAACAGAACTCGAGGTGGCTGAAGAATTTTGCACGAGAGTTGCCGGGAATAATATGAACGAGAGCATCGACGCCGTGATTGTTCCTGAGACGCGATTAACAGAAATGGACATTCCATTCACCATGGAAGAACTGGAAGGTGCGTTAGTCGCTTCTAAACGCATGTCATCGCCAGGTCCGGATGGTATTACTTATAGTGCGTTGGGACACCTTGGACAAAAAGCCAGAAAAGAACTTTTAACATGCTTCAACAGCTCCTGGCTCAGCGGCAGTGTTCCCCGAGAATGGAAAATAAGTGGATTAATACCGCTTTTGAAATCGGGAAAATCACCATTGGACTTGACAGCGTATCGCCCTATTGCCCTCGCAAGCTGCCTCGGAAAAGTGATGGAAAGAATGGTTCTATTTCGTCTCGAGTGGTACTTCGAACAATACATCAAATACCCTTCTTGCATGGCAGGCTTTCGTCGGGGCCGCTCCTCCATTGACTGTGCCCTTGACTTATCGACATTTGTTCAATAAGAAAAAAGTCGCAAGCGCATATCAGTGGCACTCTTTCTTGACGTGAAGAGTGCATATGATAATGTAGCTCACGATGCCATCCTCACTTCTCTCGCAGCAATGGGCATTGGTGGACGAATGTTTCAATGGATAAAAGATTATATAACTGGCAGGGGTTTCTTTGTACAAACATATGAGGGTACAACTGCTCAACATTACACCTACTGTGGAGTACCTCAGGGAGGTGTTTTAAGCCCCACATTGTTCAATGTTGCCCTCATTGGTCTGGTGAAGGTTCTGCCAAAGTCGGTGTGCCTATCCATATACGCCGATGATATTTGCCTCTGGAGTGCTGCAGTTACTCGCCCTCAGGTGCGTGCACGAATACAGCGGGCAGCAACCCTCACAACAGCCTACCTTCAGAAACAAGGCCTAAATATATCAACTGTGAAGTGCGCGTTGATGGCGTTTACACGCAAACCAATGACGCCATACCCTGTTTACATCAATGGGCAGAGTGTCAAATATGCACGGACGCATCGTTTCCTGGGCATAATAATCGACAGAAGTCTTTCGTGGAGCCCGCATTGTGCGTACTTGAAGAAGAGACTGCTATCTATTGTGCATATAATGAAATTCTTGTGCGGGAAAGCATGGTGAACTTCTGTGGCCTCCATGCTACAGCTGTACAGGGCCCTATTTCTGGGTCTATTGCGCTACAGCTTGCCGGTACTGACTAACACTTGCCAATCGAATACTCATTCATTGGAGAGTTTGCAGGGTCAGGCACTGCGTATCTGCCTAGGACTGCCCCAATGCGCTTCTACTTATGCCACAATCATGCTTGCCAAAGACCATCCGGTCAGGACATATAGAGTTGTGGATTGCCTCAGAGCGCACATTCGACATGCTAGCCGTGTCCCCGACCACCACTTGGCCCTTCTACCTTCCGGAAGACCACGTACTACGTTTTCAGACGTCATAGCCAAGCACCTAAACAGCATTCCATCAGGATATACGCCAGCTGCGAGAATGGCATGTCCTTTGTGGTGCCTCGACCAGCCGCAAGTACGTCTAGAAATTCCGGGAATCAAAAAAAAGCAATCACTCCAGCGTAGCATTGAAGCAAGCAACACTGCTATTATTACATGAGTTGTACTCATGTAATACGAACGCAGATATACACTGATGGGTCCGTCTCGTCCAGCAGCTCATCAGGTGCCGCTGTAATTCCGGCTGCAGCAATGACAATCAAGTTTAAGTTGTCGCATATGACTACATCTACGGCATCAGAGCTTGCTGCTATAAGGGCTGCTTTACAATATCTCGTTCAAGAACGTCCAGGAAAATGGGTCATATTCTGCGATTCGAAGGCAGCGCTTCAGAGTTTGCAGTCTGCCATGCGTAGGAGGAGTCATGACCAATTGGTACAAGAAATAAGACATTGCCATCATGAAGCTCTAGCACGAGGGCATGATATTATATATCAATGGCTGCCTGGACATATCGGCATTACCGGAAATCAATTAGCCGATGATGCTGCCCGCTCAGCCCATGAAGAAACCCGTGTAGTCCCGATTCCTCTATCAAGGAATGATGCAGCAAGACAACTTTACCTGCTGGCTCGAGATCTCACACGCACGTTCTGGTCGTCTACCAGCTTCCAAAGGTGTCAATTTTATGAACTGGATCCTTCGCTCAAGCTAAAGCTGTCATCACAACTTTCCCGCTCCGATGCGACACTGTTATGCCGCCTTTGGTTGGGTGTTCCATTTACAAAGGTGTACTCCTTTCGCATTCGTATGGCAGACACTCCTACATGCGACTACTGCGGAGCTGAAGAGACCATCGAACACGTCCTGTGCAGCTGCGCTTGCTACGACACACAGCGATGCCTGCTCCGGATGGTTTTGAATCAACTTGACCCCGGACCATTTTGTGTGCAGAAGATACTAGGACGTTGGGCATCTGCCTCAGTTGCGCAGAAAGCAACTAAAGCACTGCTACTTTACCTAAAGTCAACAAAACTGAGCGACCGCCTATAGACTGTGTGTGCTCCCCGAGTGTGCTCGTGATTGTGTGTACCTTCTCATCTTTCTGCAACCTCTTTTCTCCCCTTTATCCCTTCCCCAGTGCAGGGTAGCAAACCGGATGTGCGTCTGGTTAACCTCCCTGCCTTTCCTTGCATCTTTATCTCTCTATATATATATGTAAGAAAATGTCGTGGACACCCTGGTGACTTAAACTCTTCAGGACATTTCATAAAGTTCTTGACTGACTTACGGTTACACATTCGCAGAGAGACTCACTCGCTGGATTCCGTGCCGACCGGTTGTGCCTTCGCGATCTCCGAGGGCAGTGCAGCTCTGGCCGACTGGGCTGGTCCTACGCCACCTCCTGACGCCAGTCCCCGACGACGACGACAGCGTAGCTCTGGCCGACTAGATAAGCCCTACGTCATCTCCTGACACCGACAAGAGCTCTCGCCAGTGGTGCCCCGTCCTAGGACACCTGCAACCGTGTCCATCTTTCCTGCCTTCTTATTTCCGTCGTTCACTGTCCCTGCACCTCGCTCTTTCCTTCCTCTCTCTCTATCTCTTTACCTTTTAATCATATCCTTTTAATCCCTTCTCTACCCCCATTCTTCGTGAGCTACTGTTGAGGTGTCCTCCCCCTGAGAGACAGTTACGGGGCTCACTTTTCTTTTCATTTAAAATCAGCCCCCCCCCCCCCGACACATTCGCAGCGCTTTCCAACGATGTGACCCGTAGTAACGGTGAGCACTCTCATTTTTACGCAAACAACGCACCTCACAGACGGTTCAAAAGTCGCCCTCGCAGAAACTATAGTTCATCGACAGATGTTTCAAGGGTCAACATCAAGTGTATAACATACGTTCTTTCTTGAAGGAGCATATGACGAGCCTGGCGAACAGTCGATGTAGCGGAGTGCGGCTATCACCTCACTTGGTTGTTGCTCAGGCTGAAATGTGAAAAATTCTTGTTTTACACTGTTTATGCAAACGTAAACAGAATGTTTTCCTCCTTTACCATGTTCTTTCAATAATTGGCGCACGTTTTTGTCCCTAAGGCAACAGAACAGGTGCACCTGAGCCACTATATATAAACACATAATTGAGCATGTTAGTTGGCGAAGATGTTTTCAACCAAAAGCACGAGCGAAGCCTTCCTGTTACGACATAGGGCGCTCACTTTTCCGCAAATGGTCAATTACCTCATCATCCAATGAAAGTGTAGTACGGCGCATTGTTACCGATGAGCTTTCCTACATTAAGAATCATGACATACTACTACGGAACTTCTATTTTAAACTAATATGGTGTATTCTGCAGTTTTCTTATGATGCGTACACTGAAAGTTGCAGCATCTGGCTGCCCAGTACGAGACCAACAGGACCATCTGCTACGCAATGTTAAAATTAAATTGCTAGCTTTTTATGAAGCTAGCCTAAACTTGATTTCCCACCTTAAGGGCCAAAACAAGGAACACACAAAAAAAGTCACAGGTTTGCCGCCAAGGCAAAGCAATGAACGCGATAGCAACAATTTGAAAGGTCATGCGCAGAATGGAAAGCGGATCAAAACGTGCCCCGCGTTTCACACGCAACAATTGCGCACGAAACGTACTCACAGGTACGGGTGCACGCGAATAAGCGTCTCGTTTGTTACTTCGCTGAGTCTGAAAAGCGCGCGCTTTTCGCGAACGCAGACTCCAATGATTGCAGTGATCTTTGTGCGCCCGGTAACTACAGCAGAATCGTTCCACGTAAAGTCCAAGGCCAGCCAAGGCATACGATCTTTCCCTCCTCATCAACGCGAGATAAGGGCGCGTGAGGGAGCGTCGCTCCCCTTCTCTAAGCCGGGCAAAGTACGCGTAGGAGATTAGAGCAGGCACCGCTGCGCGATGTGGTGACGGGCTCTCATTGCACCATCTTTCTGGTAATGCCAAAAACACAGCAGCGGTAAGTGGTAAATATAAATAGCTTGCCGTTTGAACGGTGAGAAACGTTCTCTGGGGTGGCTCGGTAGTTAACACCTCACTTTCACTACGCAGAGGTTCCACGTACGATTTCGCGCACCGTAGGGCTTTTTTCTGCATCTTTTTTTTTCTTTCTTGC
This sequence comes from Rhipicephalus microplus, assembly GCF_043290135.1. Classification (NCBI taxonomy): domain Eukaryota; kingdom Metazoa; phylum Arthropoda; class Arachnida; order Ixodida; family Ixodidae; genus Rhipicephalus; species Rhipicephalus microplus. Next base: position 213,932,730 of record NC_134704.1, read on the forward strand.
GTTTTCATATATATAGATAAGTATACATATACGGTGCCCGCCATCCACGCCGACGGCAAAATGCAGCCGAGAGTGTCCATATAATTGCTATCGCAATAATAATTAACACAAAAGGCATGCATGTTACCGGTTAGTTGGCTACTATAGTAGGACATGCTAAGGCCGGGGCCACGCAGAATGCCTGTCCTCAAAGAGTAAGGAAAACAAATTGCTATATCCCACGTACAGTGGGAATCGATGATATGCGAAGCACGAATGAGAAATGCTGATGTGTCACTTCAAAATCTGCACAACGTTAGGAGGTGGAAGTAAATGATGCCGTACATGACTTCCGTGTCATGATTATCATGTCTGGATGTGTCGTTTACCTTCGTCATCGATTCACGTCACGTGATACCGAATTTAGTATATGTGGAGCTAGCGAAACGGCCGCGAGCACGCCATGAGCGTAGTAGGTTGTCATGTTCTTTCATGACACGCGTGTCAGAATTATCATGTTTGCAACAGTCATATATTTCGTCATCCATTGACGTCACGTAACACCAAATTTGGTATATGTGGAGCTAGCAAAACGGCCACGAACGCATTATGAACAGCCTAATATACTCCAATGTAGCGTTGACGCGCGCGCACGCTGGGCACAGCGACGCTACTTAGCAAAACGCGAGTACTCTATAGCCTGACGCCAGGCGCGACCAGCGTCGTAGGCGCGGCCGGACGGCAACCGGTGCGAAATGCGACATGCTGCATTTTGCGCCGATGCGTTACCCAGACGACACTGCGTCTCTCTCTTTTCGTGACGGAGGAACGCCAGGCGCGCTGAAACGCGCATGCGTCAAAGCAACACAGCACGTCACGCGCCTGCAGGTATATGGCAGAACCCGCGCCTGGCGTGGCGTGGCAACGCCGGCGTGACACGACGAAATGAACGCCAGCGAGCACGCGCACAGCGTCACGTCAAAGTGTATTGGCGCCTTGACTGTGGCATGTAGTCATGTTCTCGCATGACACACATCTCATGATTATCCAGTTTGCACCAGTCACATACCTTCGGCATCCATTGGCGTCATGTAATACCAAATTTGGCATATTTGAAGCTAGCGAAACGGCCGCAAGCGCGTCATGAGTGTGGCATGTAGTCATGTTGTTACATGACACGCATGTCGTGATTATCTTGTGTGGATGTGTCATTTACCTATGTCGTCCATTCGCGTCACGTAATACCGAGTTTGGTACATGTGAAGCTAGCGAAACTTCCACGAGCGCATCATGTAGTCATGTTGTTACATGACACGCATCTCATGTTTATCATGTTTGCAGCAGTATCATACCTTCGTCATCCATTCACGTACTGTAATACAAAATTTGGGATATGTGACGATAGCGAAACGGCCTCGAGAGCATCATGAGCGTGGCATGTAGTTATGTTGTTACATGACACGCATGTCATGATTTTTATGTTAGGGTCTGTCGCTTGTTTGCCATGCAATCATGCCTTACCATACCAGTTTTGCAACATGCATATAAACGAAACCACCGCAAGAGCTGCAGGACCATGAAATGTAAATCACGACATTCGTGACATACATGTCATGATTTTCATGTTAAGAGTAGTCAAATATGTTCTTTATACAGTCATGTTACGTCATACCAGTTTCGCTATCGATACCATTGTTGAAACGGCCAGGAGAGCTAAAAGTCGTAGGCGGCTAGATAGATAGATAGATAGATAGATAGATAGATAGATAGATAGATAGATAGATAGATAGATAGATAGATAGATAGATAGATAGATAGATAGATAGATAGATAGATAGATAGATAGATAGATAGATAGATAGATAGATAGATAGATAGATAGATAGATAGATAGATAGATAGATAGATAGATAGATAGATAGATAGATAGATAGATAGATAGATAGATAGATAGATAGATAGATAGATAGATAGATAGATAGATAGATAGATAGATAGATAGATAGATAGATAGATAGATAGATAGATAGATAGATAGATAGATAGATAGATAGATAGATAGATAGATAGATAGATAGATAGATAGATAGATAGATGGATGGATGGATGGATGGATGGATGGATGGATGGATGGATGGATGGATGGATGGATGGATGGATGGATGGATCGACAGACAGACAGACAGACAGACAGACAGACAGACAGACAGACAGACAGACAGACAGACAGACAGACAGACAGACAGACAGACAGACAGACAGACAGATAGATAGATACGCTGAAAGTCGCCGAAGTTCACTAAGAAATGCTTAGCAATTTAAAAAAAAGCAATGACTCAACTTCAAATAGCCTTTTTTTCCCTTGAACTGACGGTGTGCTGAAACGTTTTCTATGGCAAAGACTGGCTGGAGCCGTACTATTTGCTGTGATGAAGCTTACCTGCGAGAGATGATTTGAGGGCGCAGCCGATGTCGAGAGGGTGTCTCGATGTTGGAAGCTCCTCAAGTTCGTGCGAGGTGGTAGAGATATCTTCGGATTCAAGATCGTGGTCCAGCTTGCAAAGTTGTATCTTCTTCATCAAACATGGCGCAACGTCAGTATCAGCTTTTCGTTTAAAGATTTTTCTGATGTCCATTGTCGCTTTGCGGTAGCACTATACAACAGCTCCGCAATGCTCACGGACGTGCCCTTACTTTTGCGCAAGGAGGCTGTGACCTTCCCTAGCGAAACTTTTTCCTGTTCTGTCGGGTGCAAGCTATTTTTTTCACCATGGCGGATGCTCGTTGTAGACGTCAGTAGAGAGGTTATTAGACAAGCGCTTTCGAGAGTTGACACTTCGCAGAAACCTGCAAGTTGGCTTTTTTCAAGAATGTTTTCCGCACAGCTTGTCTCATTCACAGACTGGTTTACTCATTCTAGGCACGTTCCCCCTTGCAAATATTCCAGCCACAGTGCTCGAGAACCACCAAAGCGTCTTAAAAGTTACTGCGTGAATGTCGCGCCTCATAAGCCGCGTTTACTGAACGCAACAGAACGCGACACGCTGTTTCTCTCAAGCTTACCTCGTTTTCTCCCCCGTAGCTGCCACGTGGTGTCGGCGGGTGTGCTCGAAGATAAGATCTTACTGTGTTATAAAAGAGTTTTTTGATCGATAATTTAATGAAGATGAGATTTCTAAATTCTAGCAAAAGTCAACTTTATTTTTTACAAGTGGGTTAGGCAGCTGAGGATTTTTCGTCCTTCGTTGTTAGAACGTCTCTCTTCTGCCGTTTTTGTTATCGGTGCTGTCCGGTTCAGCAAGGGCCAGTACGAGCCTGGCCGTCATCTCTTTCAAGGGAGCATCACGCAGGTGTCCAAATCGCCCTACCTCTCACTTCGGAAGGCAAGTGCCGGCCAGAGACTCTGCGACGATTCGCGCGAAATGGAAGATCTTCAGCATACTTGAAGCAGCTGTGACGAAGGGCTGTCGTTACTGTCCCCTTGATTTTGGGTCCGTGAGTTCAATTAATTCTCGAAGTCTACCCCACCTGGCGCGTTAGTACGATACGCCTTCCTAGCGCATGTACTACCATGAAACTTTTTCTTGGGCGAGTTGGTTCAGCAAACCCGTGTAAACAGATGCGATGCACCAGTAGTCGACTAGTTGCATTCATGTAAACAAGCAAGCATGTATAGTATGGAAAGTTGGGCGAGTTGGTTTGGGGACATTCTTTGAAACATTTTGGCGCGCACACAATAGACAAAAAAGCGCCCGTTTGTCTTCTCGCCTTTTGTTTTTTCGTCTATTTTGCGCGCGCCGAAATGTTACCAATAATGTCATGTAAACAAGCATATGCTGGAGTTTTATTGTCGGGGAGCCGTTGGGGCCCCGCGTACTTTTGTGCTCTTCCCATGTCTCTGCTGTTCAGCAGCTGCACCCAAGCAGAGTGACAATTCTTTGTTAAGCTTCACGGTGAGAAAGTAAGGAGAAACCAAAGAAAGAAAAGGCAGGATCGACTGCTAAATGGTAAAATACTTTGTTTTCCGGTCTGTGGTTGAGGCTGTTCGTTAAGCTAATATAAAGCCACTTCGCGCGTTTTTCGCCGGCTAGGTTAAGTAAATGATTAGATATGAAGCAGCACACGACGACAGGCTCAAAAGAAGCGATATAGGAGACCGCTGCACTCTCAAGTAGTTCCTTTCGCAGAAAAAAAACATGGTTATTATATAGCAAGACGGTGTACCACGAGCTACAATGACGTTCGGCCTACAGCATAGTTTCTAAAAAGCACACTTCGCAATCGCTCAAAGTTATCGATGCTTGGCTAATGCACTATTCCCGCTGTTCTCTGAGACTGAAATACTTTCGAGTCACAGAGATCAGGTGACGAGGGAAGTGATCGAGGCCTTCCACATCGCAAAAAGAAAACACTATTGCATTAGCCAAGCATCAATAACTTTGAGCGATTGCAAAGTGTGCTTTTTAGAAAATATGCTGTATCTTGAACGTCATTGCAGCTAGTGGTACACCGTCTTGTATAATAACTATGTTTTTCTGCGAAATAAACTAGTTGAGAGTGCAGCGGTGTCCCTATCATTCCTTTTGTGCCTGTCGTCATGCGCTGCTTCATGTGTATATTCATTACCTATTACCAACTCGCCCAACTTTCGACATTACTGAAGGTTAAGTAGCGCCAACTCCTCTCCCTTTACGCCAGTCCTTCTACTAGCGGAAGCCGAGGTGTAAGTGATTTTTAAAAGACAGAAAAGAAGATAAAAGTGAGCCCCGTAACTGTCTGCATCATTGTGCGACACCTCAACAGTGGCTCACGAGGGATGGAGGTAAGGAAGGATTAAAAGGGATAGGGATACAGATGAGGACACCCACATATGTAAAGAGAAGATAAAGATAGATACGGTCGCATGAGCCCGAGGACGGGGAACCACTCAGCGAGAGCTTCACGGCGTCAGGAGATGGCGGAGGGTAAAGTGCCAACCACTGGCACGCGTATGCATGCGCCTACGCGTCAAAAGCGTCTAGTCGCGCCTGTGGAGCAAAAGGGCGCGCAGCTACTGGCACGCGTCGACCGCGTTGACGCCCATGCGTCCAAGGCCGATGCACAATGTTGCTTGATCTTTTGGCTCAGAACTATCCAAGTTCAGCACAGAACGGCACGTTCTCAGCTGGAGCGGGAATGCATGTTTTAGAGGATATGAGAACACGTTAACAAGTTGATAGTGCTTCAACCACCACAGTTTAGACTATTTTAGAAGTAATTGACATTTCAGTGCCCAAAGTAACTACAGCGGTATGCACCAGAAATCAACATCGGTGCGTGCGCCGCTCCCGCGAAAGAACATTCGCGTCTAGCATACTGTACGTCTATCATAGGCGTGTGCAGGGTTCTCCTTAAGAGGGTGGGGGGGGGGCAAAAGTTTGCCCCAGTGCCCCTCCCCAGGTCTGACTTAGCACCCCCTCCCTATTATGTTAATATATGGAGTTCACATTGAGCTCTCCCCCCTCCCCCCCCCCCTCCTCTCTGCGGTGAATGAGGCGTGGATGCCCTCCTGATCAGGTTTACAAACCACCGGGTTTCTATACCTGCACTACCAAAGTTACTAAAAATATCTAGCATATGCTGGTACCTTCAGTATATTTACACAACATATTTTATATCAGTCAACTTAATAATCACGACTGCAACTTCATGATCTGACAGATTTAAGTCAGTCATAAGACCACAATTGAGGCCAGAGTAGCAGGTTTTCGGCTGATGTGTGTGTTCGAAATATCCTCTAATGCAACAAAGCACACGTGGTTCTTATTGATACAACTGATATTGGCCATAAGATAGGAACCAAATACTGTGTAGAATGCCTTAGGGCATTTTCCATAGTCGAAATGTGCTCTAATGAACTAAATGTGCCTGACATTTCATGATGTGACGGATATCGGTCATAATATTGCAACTGAGCCCTGTATGGAAGACTTCTGGGTGTTGTCTTTAGTCAAAGTATTCTCTAAAATGACAAACGACACCCAACTATTCAAGAAGTCACAGATATCGTCATAATATTGGAACTGAACCCTGTATGGAAGACTGCTAGACGTTGTCTTTAGTCAAAGTATTCTCTAAAACGACAGACGACACCCAACTGTTCATGAAGTCACAGATAGCGGTCATAATATTGGAACTGAACCCTGTATGAAAGATTTCTGGACGTTGTCTTTAGTCAAAGTATTCTCTAAAACGACAGACGACACCGAACTGTTCATGAAGTCACAGATATCAGTCATAATATTAGAACTGAATCCTAAGTGGAAGACTTCTGGACGTTGTCTTAAGTCAAAGTTTTCCCTAAAACGACAGACGACACTCAACTGTTCATGAAGTCACAGATAGCGGTCATAAATATTGGAACTGAAACCTTAATGCAAGCCTTCTGCACGTTGTCTTTAGTCAAAGTATTCTCTAAAACGACAGACGACACCCAACTGTTCATGAAGTCACAGATATCGGTCATAATATTAGAACTGAAACCTTAATTCAAGACTTCTGGACGTTGTCTTTAGTCAAAGTATTCTCTAAAATGACAAACGACTCTCAACTGTTCATGAAGTCACAGATAGCGGTCATAAATATTGGAACTGAACCCTGTATGGAAGACTTCTGGACGTTGTCTTTAGTCAAAGTATTCTCTAAAACGACAAGTGACACCCAACTGTTTATGAAGTCGCAGATATCGGCCATAATATTAGTACTGAAACCTTAATGCAAGATTTCTGGACGTTGTATTTAGTCAAAGTAGGTATTCTCTAAAACGACAGATGACACCGAACTGTTCATGAAGTCACAGATATCGGTCATAATATCAGAACTGGATCCTAAGTGGAAGACTTCTGGACGTTGTCTTAAGTCAAAGTTTTCTCTAAAACAACAAACGACACCCATCTGTTCATGAAGTCACAGATATCGGTCATAATATTGGAACTAAATCCTTAATGAAAGACTGCTGGACGTTGTCTTCCATCAAAGTTAATCCTTAATGGAAGACTGCTGGACGTTGTCTTCAGTCAAAGTATTCTCTAAAACGACAAGCGACACCCAACTGTTTATGAAGTCACAGATATCGGTCACAATATTGGAACTGAACCCTGTATGGAAGACTTCTGGACGTTGTCTTTAGTCAAAGTATTCTCTAAAACGACAAATGACGCCCAACTCTTCATGAAGTCACAGATATCGGTCATAATACTGGAACTGAACCCTTCATGGAAGGCAGCCAAAATGTTCTCCAATGCAATGAAACACACCTGACACATCGTGATGCAACAAATATTAGTGACCAGATTGGAACTGAGCACAGCGTGGAGCACTTTCAGATGGTATATTTATTTATTTTCAAATACGGCTGCTCACTGTGAGGCTACTGCAAAAGTGGCGTACATATATACAAAATGAAAGGATTTAAACAGTAATATCACATTAAGTGTGCCAAGGTAAACAAATATCACTACCCTTGAGTGCACCCCAGTAATAAATGAAAGAAATAGGACATTATTATAATACAAGTGCCTCCAAAAAGTTAGACACACTGGTATTAGTAATCAAACCAGGTAGATCAATCCAGTGTTTGATAACTTTATTTAAACGTGTTAGAGAGCTCTACAAATGACTTCTAAGCTGGGTGGTGATTGCGGATCAGTGCTGTGTTGAAGACTTCAGCACTTTGCAGGTAGTTTAAATATCCTTTAACATCTACAAAATGCATCTGACACTTCTTGATGAGACAGACATTGGTTTTGAGATTACAGCCAAGCACTGTGGCTTTCACATGTCATCAATTGTCAAAATACCCTATCATTCAATAAAGCGTGCCAAAAATTTTTGATGGGACAGATGCCGATCAAAGGATTGCACCAGAGCACCGTACAGAAGTTTTGGCAAGTTTTCCAACAGAACTAAACTGAATATGCTTAAGTGCATGCGTATATATAATCCAAGTTAATGCATATACTAAAGAACGGAACAGAAATGAAGGACTGCTTGGAAACACATACAAATATTCAATGTTTGGAACCATCGAATATCTTCAGCTCATTACAGTCTAGAGGAACAGATAATTACATGCACAGCTCTTAAAGGTCTCATAAGTCACATGAGGTACTTTTTGCATTTCTTCTATACAAAGTGCAGTACCATACTAGTGCACCTTCATTCATTCTGTGCATACATGTGGTAATCTTCTCTTCCAACAATCGTGTCATCGTGCAGCTGATTTCAAATCAGGTGCTTCTCACAAGGTTTTCAGTTATCTGTCCAGCTGTAAACAGAACGGGCTTTATGTTATAGTAAACTGTAAAACGACGGACAAGCGCCATTGTATGCCTATAGCTATAAGTATCAGAATGAACTATAAATTAAGAATGTGTGTGTTAGAATGACTCCAAACAACGTATGTGCTACTGAGCATGGCAGAGAAGCAGAAGAAGCGAGAAGTGAAATAGCAGGCAATACCAGCAGCACTTAATCATGCAACTTTCTTTTTCGATCACCACAGCAACGCACGCTCGAGTTTCTGTCTTGTACGTGAATGGAAATGAGACCGCTGACAGCTCAATGTGTCAGCGTCGCTGGTACCCGACACGAAGTCACATCTCACTGCTACCAACCAGTGCACGCTTGTTATTAGCTTGGCAACAGACGAAAACGATTTGCACCGAAGCCAACGAATGTTTCCGCGTCATGCAATTCGCAAATACACTTATATAAGTTCGTACGTTTTCACATCACGGAAATGTGTTGGCTAGTGCGAGGTTCGTTTTCAGCGATGATGAATACCGATGTTGAAAACAAACACAGTGCAGAGAAAAACTCCTCCGTATAAACTACGCGATATTTCGGGCGTCGTATATGGTGTCTATGTTGCGACGGAAACTACCGTAGAGTTTTTTCAGCCGATGTGCCTCGCATGTGCTGGTTCATACGAACTAGATGGTAGAGGCCTGCGATGGATGCAGATGACACCGATCTGAATTGCCTCCGCGGTAGGCGAGGGCTCGCGCTAAAACCTTCATACCTCCGAAGTCTGTTAGTCTGTTTACACTCGTTTTTAGCACAGAAAGTCACAGATCAAAGCACAAGAACACCGACATGCTCCTTTCGCTCGGCCGACGATCGCACATGGGACCGGCGCTAGCATATATCCGGCCGGCATTCGCTGGATTTGTCGGCGTCGCTCGAACTCAGCACGAAACCGCGTGACGCTGGTAGCACTCGCAGTCGTTCGTCGTTTCGTTGTCGTTCTAGATTACGAAGCGGTCATTCAGGAACGTTTGGAGTAGTTTTCATGCTTGCTTTCAGCACTCGGCTGCGCCTTCGAAGCGGCGGCCATTAGGCACAGCATTCGCAGTCATCGCGGCCTCTGGTTGGTTGGCCCGCGGCCTCTGGTTGGTTGGCGGCGCTGTACGCGTGGTGATGTAGCGTACGCGAGGCGAAATATCAAGCCCGGCTTGATCCCTCACGCCTGCTCGCGTATGCCCCTCCGAAGCCGACGCCGAGAGGCGCATTTGACGCTTTTGACGCGTAGGCGCGAGCATACGCGTGCCAATGGTTGGCACTTAAGCCGGTCGGCCAGAGTTGCGCTGTCGTCAGAGATCGCGGGGACACAAACGGTCGGCACGAAATCCAGCGAACAAGTGCCAAGCCGAGGTGCCACCTCGACATTTCTGCTGCTTTTCCGGTTCGTGGACCCACCTCATATGCTATGCACCCCATCAGAATAGGGTGAAGTAAAGAAAGCTCACACCACCTGACCCGCCCACCTCGCCTGGCATTCAAGCTGTCCCACCGCTCGGCTGTCGACCCCGTCGGGCAGCCTGGTGCGCTGTAGCAAGGTGGCATTCCTCGCGAGCTTAGGATGAAACTCAAGGCAAAACTTGGGGTATGGTGGTTGGAAGGGCCATACTTGTGGTACGAAGAAGAAAATTTTCACTTTCTCGCCTGGGCAGAAACAAGATGAAAGGAAAAAGCGGATGGTAAAAGCAGAAGTAGGTGGCTCAATAACTTCCTCTCAAAAACTGTGGAACAGGCGGCAGTCGCGGAACAATGATTGGCACTACTTTAAAAAAAAGCGGCAGCAGACGCGATGGAGGGGCTTTACCTCACCCAGGTGTAAATATCTGAAGCGGGAAAGCGCAGAAAGCACCATGTCACTACCAACGAACCCAGGCGTAGCTCATGCAAGGTCAGAGATGGTCGTCTGAAGAGAAAATTTCGGGTTCCAATGGGAAGAATGCCAGGGGCAGAATCTGCAGGGGAAAAGGTTTTTCACAGGAGGATGGCTTCAGTTTGGATTTGTTGGTGGCTGGTTACTCGTGTTCTCACAGAAGAATTGATTGATGATTGATTTGTGGGGTTTAACGTCCCAAAACCACTATGTGATTATGACAGAAGCCGTAGTGGAGGGCTCCGGAAATTCAGACCACCTGGGGTTCTTTAACGTGCACCCAAATCTGAGCACACGGGCCTACAACATTTCCGCCTCCATCGAAAATGCAGCCGCCGCAGCCGGGATTCGATCCCGCGACCTGTGGGTCAGCAGCCGAGTACCTTAGCCACTAGACCACCGCGGCGGGGCTTCTCACAGAAGAAAGAACAGTAGAAAGGTTCTTCAACTGTTCTTTTTTTTTTTTTTGACATCGTGATTGAAAGGACCATTCTGGAAAGTCTCTGGTCACTGATGTCCGCAGGAGAATAAATAATGATCTTCGGGGGAGTGAGCGAGAGTGGAAGGTGGGAAGGCTGGTGCCACTTGGGGGGGGGGGGGGGCAACTGCTTTTTTTGCACCCCTTTGCCGACGCCCATGCATGCATTTAGTAGTGAACCATAGCACGGCTTCTGTGCAGTGGTCATGGCTGCGGCAGACATTACCACAAACACTGCCATTTATTCTAGTTGCACTCATTTCACGACACCCCCATGATTACCAGTCTCGTGTAGCTGCGCTCTTTAGCTATCAAATGGACCTTGCGCCTAAAAACTGCCATATATCACCATCAGCAGCAGCGAGTACCAATACAGCGCTACCATATATGTGCCCGGAATGAGCAAATCTTTGGCCCATGGCTAGAACGTGCAAATCGTCTACGCCCCAACACACAAGCTAAATGACTCTGGTGAAAGTAAACGAAAAATTGCCGAAAAAAATAGTATCCTGGAGTGGTATACAGCAATCTTTGTGCCGGATGCGATCACGTTTACGTGGGCGAAACAGGAAATTTCGAGCAGAGAGTGAAACACCATTACTACGACGTCAAAAAAAAAAAAATGCACTGTCAGAACACGCAGAGACGACCAGTCACGTATACAATTGGGACTACGCACGCCAGCATCTATTAAAAAGAGCAAAAATTCATCAACGCGTCTTTATCTTGACAGATTGATTGCTTTGATTATTATGCCGGGTTTGACGTCCCAAAACCACCATATAATTATTGGAGACACTGTAGCGTAGAGCTCTGGAAATCTCGACCACATGGGGTTCGTTAACGCGCGCCCAAAATTGAGCACAGAAGGCTACAGCATTTTCGCCTCCATCGAAAATCCAGCCGCCGGAGCCGGGATTCAATCCCGCGACCTGCGGTTCAGCAGCCGAGTACCTTAGACACCAGACCACCGCGGCGGGGCTATCTTAAATCATTGATAATACTAGACGGCAGTGCACATCTTAAACCGCAACAATGGAAACTTGCCTCACGTGTATGCGCGATGCCTGTGGGACCTACTGAAACATACTTCCCGCTTTTGAGCTTCATTGTGAATGAGGCACCCATGGGAACCAAAACGTCCCGTTCTTGTTTTAAAGTGTCAGTGTGGTCGGCGTTTCGTCTTCCTTTACAATGCCTTCTCCCGACCGGACGGGTCGTCAAACCCTGGGCTTACTTTTATTCAGTTATTTCGTGAATTATTTTCCAGTTGTTTGCCGTCTACGCTCTCAGTCTATGCACAATCATGCACTATAGTGAAAGTTTCGCTGTAAAAAAAAGAACTACTAAAAATAAGAAAAAAAAACAGGAGGACTTGTCTTTGTCACGGCAGAGCTTTTCTACAGCAGCACGCGTTTTATATTGGTTTGCGGCTAGAAAATACGCTTGCCTCTGCAAATAATACATCGTAGGAAGGAGAAAAATGGGAGTGAAAATTTAGGGCGGAGAGACGCGAGGCCACATTGGCACACTTTCTCACATCACCAAACGCATGCATACGGACCTGTTCGCTGCGCACAGCGTTTATGATTTACAGCACAGATTGTTGGCGGGTCAGTTGGTACAACCAGCGGAACAAAATGTTACAATTAAGCGCTGTACCTTTTAACGTTTCGTTCAGTCTAGGCACGTTGTTTCGAGTTCATCATTCATTTTGCTGAGCAGTCCGCCCGTTGATGAAGCCATAGAGTAATATACACAAGCTGTGTACCCCACCGGCTTGTTTCATGTTCCACTTCCACCAAAGTTCTACCGGTTGTTCTGCCAGTTATTCTCAGCAGTAGTTATTCCCAGCATAGGTGTTCTTTGTTCCCAGGGTGTTCCCCCTCCGCTCCTCGTAGACGCCGAGGGCAGCTAACGTCGTTTGCGCCGGGCGACCCCGTTGGCAGCTCCCCCGGCCTCTATTATTTCTGGACCGGTTCCCACGCGCCCAGCATCGCTATCGTGGAAAGAGAGAATTGGCGTTGGCTGACAAAAAAAAAAAACAACCGGAAAAAAAAAATGAAAAAAGACTACCCCTGGCGGGACTCGAACCCGCAATCCCCGGTTTAGGAGACCGATGCCTTATCCATTAGGCCACAGGGGCTCGTTGTAATCGTGGGGCGAATAACAATACTTGTTCCTTAGACGAGTCGCATTCTGCATCATTTATACTGTGTGGTGTGGAATGCTGCGCCCGTGCTCAGATCATCTTTCACGCTTCGCAAGCATTGGGCAAGACGACGCGGTGAAAATAGTTTGAGCCATTTCCGTTCTAGCAATCCTAAGTACGAGCATCACCGGCATTTTGACTTGACTGCTGTGCTGCGTGGGTTCATTCGATCGAAGACCCATATGCCGGCCTGTATTTACGACTACATTCTGCTATCAAGCAATACTAGCGCAGAAAATGTGATACGGTGCATCTGCGCCACATTTTAACACCTGTAGCTCTAGAACGAACGTTCGTTCGTAACATATGTTTGCATGTAAACGTTCTCTGTACAGAACGAAGAGCTAGTTTGGGTCACAAAAGTTTACAAAGATTTAGTTCATCGGTAAAAATGCAACAAGTAAGTTGTCTTTCGTGTGCACAAAAATACTCACTCTACGAAGCCACTCAAGCATGCACTCAGAGTCACTGTAACAGCTGCTTCGATCACAATTCTAATATACATAAACTGCCTAATATGTTCTGGTCAGCACTCTCAAGGTAGAAAAAAATGATCTCGCCATTGGATTTTATCTATAAAAACCAACGCCAGCCAATTGTTTATTACATAATATTAGAGCTTTACAACGTCGTGCTACTGATTACCTCACTTCAATTTCGCAAAAAGCTGTTGAACTTCAAAGCACTTGCACGGAGGAAAGTTTTTTTTTTTCCTTCCTCCATGAGGCACTTGTTTAGATTTCCACGCAACCATACAACGACAGGTAGTCGCATACCCGCCCCGCACGAAGAATAAATTTAAAGCCGCCTTAATTAACAGGCGTAATTGAGGCAGCCTAATCACTGTCACAATATTTTACAAAAAGTACGACTGCCTGCATTCCCCCCTTTTTTTTTTCTTTATGAACACCAAAAATGTTGACCAGGGACGTTTAGTTTTAATTAGTTTTATAGGAACCCAACAGGGGATCCGAGGGCGCGACGAAGTATTTGGGCCGCCTCAGCATTGTTGATACCGACCGCCAGGGATACCAAGAAAATGAAACTTTTGCTGAACCAACGAGAGGAGGCGTTGGCTGAACACATTGAGACGCTGAAGTGTCAATGCCCTTTTTGGCGCGTTTTCAAAGAATGCTTCCTGGGCGCTTACATAATCAGCCGTGACCTCTGCTCACAACTAAAATATAAAATAATATGCACGTGCAAGTCCAGTTTTGCTGCGTCTACTCGTTAGGATACGCATTGGAACTCAGTTTTGCTGCACCTACTCGCTGAGCTGTGTGTCCTGGCACTACCATCCGATCTCGTAAACTGCATTGCCGGGTGCCTATAGCCATTAGAAGCTTCAGATGTGTAGTACACTAGTACACTGACTGGCGCAAGCCCAGGAAAATTACTACGATTGCTATAGCCATCGTGTTTTTCATTGGACCTTCGCGCTAGGTCAGGGTGCTTAATCAAACAGCTTCGAGTGCAGTGGCGTACCAACTCTTTCGGCAGAGTGGGGGCAAACCTACCTCACTGGTCAGTCGGGATATATTATATATATATATATATATATATATATGAGATCTAACAGACAATAATGATAAGGAAAGTATAGGGGAAGATATTAGACCAAGTTGTAGATATGAAGAAAAGTGGGTGAAAAGATAACTTGCCATCTTGCAGTGGGCAGGATCCGAGCCCTTAGGTATTCACTTATTTCCTTACACACACACACACACACGTGTGTGTGTGTGTGTGTGTGTGTGTGTGTGTGTGCAAGGAACCTACAAGGAAAATCATCGGCAATGTTGGCAAAAATTCACTGTTGTAACATAGCCTCGTGACAATTTCATTCTCCCGTAAGAACATGTTTGAATGATTACTGTTGTGATGGAAAACTACGCCCTACTTGTTGGTTTCCACAGCGTGCAGCCAAGAGTGACCATTGTCGAAAGTTGGGAAGACTCGTGCCCCCCTTGCCCCCACCCCCACCCCCCGGCTGGTACGCCTATGTTCAAGTGGCCACTGCATTGGGGAAGTTGACTTCTAGGTACACTCAAGCATATTTCTCGTAATCCATCAAATAAATTTGTTTCAAAACAGTATCGTCATCTTAAATGGGTATGCCCCTCCACTGAAAATGAAGGAGACAACAAATGGTGCGAGGCAGTGAGCTAGAGACGAGAGGAAACGGGAAAGGCGAGAGGATCACCAAAGCAATGAAAAGCCTGCGCCAATCGACATGCCCATCACTCGAACCTGTGTGCCGAGAAACGACATAAAAACAATCTAGTTTCTAAAGCTTAGCAACAGCAGCCTCGAAGCAACCTAGAAGCATCACCCTGGTGAGGCCTAGAAGCAACCAGCTTAGTCATCAGAGTTGCCAAGTCTCACTGCTTGAAAGCTTGTGTGGCAAGCATTGCCAAGTTTTTTTTTTTTTTTTTTCATTAGAACACACAGATACAGCTTTTCTTTCATCTTAAGCTTCATTCTCCATCATGCTTACTTGTTAGAAATAGGCTTTCATGATTAATCCCTGAAATCTTTCTTGAAGAAGGTTTATATGTTCACCAGTGTTTTTAGAAAACAGAATTATAGTCCAGGAATCAGATGCACACTTATCATCAATGGCTTCAATTATGTATAAATGTAGATGATTGGGAATGGTTTACTTGGCATTTTAAAGTCAGGCATAATAAAGATTTGCAGCATGCCAGAAATGACCCTTACATTTCCTCGTGCTGAAAAGTGTCTTTTGAAAGGAAAAGAAGCTTACGTTCTTCGTACTTCTTTTCTGCTCTTTCGAACAGCTTCAGGTCTGACAGTATACTTTACAGATACTTAACAGTCAAGCAATATGGTGGCCAAAAGCAAACTCTGTAGGCATGCCTTAAATCTAAAGCTGGTGTTGACAGGCCCACTGCAAACTGTTGCTAGCTCTATTTGACACTTCTAGATACAATCTGACCGCCACTGTCCCTCTGTCTTTTGCCCCCTTGAAAAAATACCGCGAACGCCAGTGAAAATTCATGCTGTTAGCAACAGCTAATGAACCAATCACCATTCTGCGTGACAGTATTACAACAAAGTGTGCATTTCCATGCTGAAACAAAAAGAGCAGAATCAAACATTTCTCAAGCAAACTCCATGCTGGGAGCTACAACCTAATAAATTACTGAAACTCTTCATGCAAATACTAGTGTGTGTTCCTCACTCACATGGCATGATTCCCCACAGCATTTTCATTGCATTGAGACCTGGACAAATTGTTGCCAACTGCAAACCACATACAGGCAAAGCCACAAAAAGCATAGGGGAGATTGTTTGTGGTTTTTTCACTGTAGTGCAATGAAATTAAAGTGGGCCGAAAATCCCCATTCTGTTGTTTGAATTCAAACCCACAACCATCAAATTCAAAGATGGTCGGTTTTAGATACTGATGGAAAGGGCAATTGTGACTTTGTGCAACACTTAAACTGCTGATGGTTGTAATTGATAATGGTACACGGAAAAACTCCCGAGTGCAAATTCATGCGCAAGTTCAATTTCAAGAATGTACGATTCTTCTTGCATGCGGCTGCTGCTAGATAGGACAAACAATCTATGTTTAAAGAGCAGAACATGATGCATGCTTGAAATGTTGAGCAAACTGAAGAGGGCCCACATTTCCCTAAGCACGTCAGGCATTGCCGTTCAAGCTCTTGTGAACCACACTTTTCTGGCACGCAGTTTATCACAGACTAAACAGCCAGAAAATTGATGGAAGCATTTTGTAGCAGCAAAAAAGATGACATGTGCATTAGTAATACTTCTGTAGTACTGAACAAGCCTAAGAAAAAGGTTATTAAGCATGAAATATCTGACCATGATTGATATATGATTTTTGCACGCACACTCGGAAGCATATGTACATGTACTTCTGCAAATAAATCAGTCAATAGTGATGCTCTACACATTGTCCTACTGTGCCTTAAAGGGGCCCTGTAACACTTCTCCAAGTAACCACAGAACGGATTCAGTAAAAGAGCTTACTGCCTCACTAATTGACTACCACAAAAGGTTTTAGAACCCGTCCAGTACGAGTGAAATTACAAAGATTTGTTGCATGCGGCAATACCTTTGTCTTCTCTCTTGCCAATGAAAGCGCTGGCAGATAAGCAGGGAGAAATGGCACGGGAGATGAAGGTATGTCACTGTGCCTCATGTCCTCAAGCACTCTTCCCCCCCCCCTTTTATAACGCGCAGATTTTCAGAGCGATTGCGTGTACGGGGATGTTGAAATGGCAGGTCCAGCAACGCCCGATCTCATCACGCTTAAATCAGCCAATGGTGTGATATTGGGGCCAGTTATGCAATGATTCTTGAGAATATAGCATTTCCCGAGAGAAGAGAAAGTGATTTCTAGCTAATTTAAATTTATTGCGATTTCCAGGCCGTGTGCTGCGCTGTATTATTTTGCTCACATGTTTTCGGATGCCTCGACTACCAATCAGCAGCATTATCTGACCACACTCAAAAAGTGTTGTGAGACACCTTTAAAAGCAATCATGAACATACACCAACTCGCCAAAGGCAACTATTAAGTTGACGTTGATTGTTGACATAGCGGTCCAGTCACCTTGTAGTGTTACTTTTGTGCTAAGGAAGTGCTTATTTTGAAATAAAATCACATCTTAGTTGTCCGCATCGGGTTAGCGCACTTTAATTTACCCGCCGGACTGTCTCACGTCACTGGTGCACTTTTACTTCGTGAACATGCTGCTCCAAGAATTTTGCGAATGCATGCTATGTTAAGGAAGTTACAGGGGCTAGAACATCGTGTTCAGTTGGTTTTAAATTTTCGCGCGGCCTCGCCACCCTTCTCCTTCAGAGGAACGGGAAGGCGCGGCCCATCGCCGTGACTCCACTCACTTCAGCAACGCACTTCCGCTTGCTGCGATGCCTGGTTGTTTACTGTTTACCCAGTGCCGATAATTCTCCACAGCCCAGTTGCTCGATTTACAGCCGACGATTTGCAGCAAGACTGCATTTCAAAACACGGACATGAAGTTGGCCAATTTTTCTGGAGTTAGATTTTTAGGGAGCAGACTGTTGCGACATCTGGGAGCAGCAACACAAAACACAAATAATACGTTTAATAGTGGGTGTGCTGAAGAACAGGTGGGATGACAATCTGCTCATTCCCAAAAACTGAGCCAGTGAAGTTTCTCGATATCGATGCATGAAGCCCATGGGAAGTTTCCCAACTCATATGATTGAATAGCTTTGTCGCAGCTGTGGGTGGGAACAGGAACTGTCGTTGACTTCACTACTGTTTACTGAGACCTGGTTTAGATCAATCGCCGACTTGTCACTGCGCGTGCAAGGAGCATTGGTCAGGCTCAGGAAAGGTAGTGCGGGAATTGTTTTTCGGAATGGAGGCTCTTTGCAGCGTTCAGCTCAGTAATATTCAGAAAGCTTGGTCTCTGCGATCTACTTTACAAATTATTGAGCGTGTTTGGAGGGTGTGAAAAAAAAAGTTACAGCCTGTTGACTGGCCCTTTAAGCCACAACTCATGGTTGCACAAAGATACACAGACATGTAAAAGATAGAAAAAGATGGCTGTAGTGCCATTGCACAGCTCGCTCAATGCCATTGGAAATACAAGACAAGTTTTGTAAGGTCACCTCGACAAAGCTCTTCCTTTGTTCGCCTAGTTCAAGTGTCAGCTGGAAAAGACGCTTTCCCAATCACAAAAGTGAGACTACATTTAGGCTGGTATAACCTAACAAATTTATTCTGAACACGCACTCACTGTTCTGTCCTTGTGTTCCATTCTATACAACACTCTAACAATGTAGAATCATTCAAAACACCATGATTCGCAAGGAGAAAATGTTTACACCAGCAACTGCTGCAGATGAGAACGATGCATCTCACTTTCGTTTCTGCAAGTGTGGTGCTGAAAGTTTGACTTTGCCAGGTATGTTTCGAGAGATGTCTTGGTCCTTCGTCGCACGCAGAAGGTCCCGTTCCCGTGGACTGGTGTTCTTGTCTAGCAGAAAGACTGACAGTGCCGTCTTGGCCGCCTTTCCCCTCCGCCCCGTGCCGGGTGTTACTTTCACCTTGTGCTTGTAGTTCTGAATGGCAGCATAGGGGGCACACACAGGCACAGCAAACAAGAGACCATCTTCAGCCACTGGGCAACCTGTGAGTGAAGCCAGAAGCCCCTGCTGCTCATCGCCAATATTGCCTTCATCTTCGTCCTCTTCTGCATCAGCCTGCAGGTCCTCATCTTCTACGGGCACTGCGGCCTTGTTGCTCCTGCCTCCATTCTGGCCTTCATGTTCCACTGCATCTCCTGCTGCTGGCTTGTCAGCACCGCTCGTAACTCCCACATCAGGTGGTTGCTCTGGATTATGTCGAGCCTTTGGCTGCTTCCCTTTGCTAGTGACAGCCTGCCCAGTATCCTTCTTGCCCTTTTTCTGCTTGCGACTCTTCGTCTCTTTTGGCACACCGGCTGACGCAAGGATCTCCATGCGTAGACGACGCTCGTCTTCATCTTGGTCCTTGTACTTTTCCTTTATCTTCTTCAACTTGCCATGCGTCCCTCTCTTAGGCTTATTTACCTTTTCTGCATTCGTAAGAGGTGGCACTTCTTGCGAAGGTGGCTGAGGCTTTGGCTTAGCTGGAGGTGGTTTGCGGCTGAGTTGCGGCCCTCTTGTTGGCTGCAAATAAACAATCTCTTCGGCTGCATCATGATCGTCCTGCTTCGAAATTGCTGTCTCTAGCTCATGAGGAAGCTTCACAACCGTGTCGGGGAACAGCTCAGCATCGCCTTTCATACTGTCCACACCAACATTCCCCTTGACACTACCCTTCTCGGAGTCGGACTCGTCGGAAATCTCCAACTCGGGTCCTTCTTCTGGCAGCTCCGCGCTAGCCTCTGTTTCATCCTCTGCCACACGCACCCTGCGCTCAACTCGATGCCTCTCAATGCTCTCGTCATCCAACTTGTAGAGAAAGCCAAAACCCATAATGAGATATGAAGGGGGCAGGTAGTTCTTTTTACCACGAATCATAAACGCTCCCGGTGTGAGGTACTGTCCTGTCGGTGCTGTTTTAGAAACTTGGTGGTGATGCACCCACCAGGCACTGGTCACAACTTTTGCATCCCAGGCCGCACTGTAGCATATGGCCATGGTTCCAGCCTCGTTCAAGGTCTTGGGTGGCACGGGTGCCCCTGATGGGTTTTTGATGACGATGCTGCTAGCACCGTGGAGATCTGCATGCACGTAAATGTCACCAAGCCGCAAGTACTTCTTCACAATAGCCTCATTCTGCTGTGCATCACGCCCTCCCACGACCAAGTAGTCCTCCGAGCTGATAAACCAGAAGAACTTCTCAAACCAGAATGCCTTTCGTGCTTTAGCAATGTTAGTGGTGAGTGCTACTTGCTTAAGTGCCTCGCGCGTCTTCTTTTCAGCCGACTTGTATGCCTTTACAGATGATTCTATTGTTTTCTTCTGCTTGCCCGCTGCATGCTTTTTCTGATCATAGAATTTGCGCGCATTGGCATACGCAGAGAGGTCGATGTCAATGTCAACCAGGGCTTCTTTTCCTTCGTCGTACGGGTCCTTCAACAGCATCTCAAAGTGATTCGTCTCAAGCTTGAGTTTGCGGATGGAACGAGCCATGGGGTCACCTTGCTCCTGGGCTTCCTTGAGCAACTCCGTGATCTCGGCCCAGCCGATCTGGTTGGCAAGAGCACTGCGGACCACACACAGGGCACGTTCCACTAAATCCAGATTCATTTCAATCAGCTCTGCTTTCCACGCGTCCACTTGCTGCACCTCTTGAAGAGCCTGAATTCTTTTCTCGTGGTCCGTGCGGATGTTCTCCAATTTCTTGAGCGCCTCCTTCTCACGTTGGTGGGCGCGTAGAGTAATCTTCTGCATTTCAATGCTCGAGAAGAACTGATCAACCGCAGCACTGAACGATGGAAGCTCAATCGTGGAAATGGCACCGGTTCCAGAATTGTGCTGGTGCCAGAGGAATGGGTGGAACTCCTGGTAAGCTGTGATTTCGGTGCTTCCATCCTCGGCGGGCTGAATGCGTTTCTCTATCCGCTGGACAATGTAACCACGACACGACTCGGTCTTTGCACGCGCCATGATAGCATCTGCATCGTGCAAGCATTCCAGGACTTTTTCTGCAAGTCCTTCAACTGGAAATGTGATGATCTTGGCTCCGGCTGACAGACCGTGGCCCAACAACACATGTTCAAGAAGGGCTGGACCATACAGAGTCCTGGTGTAAAAAGAGAAAATGGTGTGCAATGAGATAATAAAGCCTCCAAACAATGGTATGTCATGAAGGATACACAGAAAGAACCATTTAATCACACCTCTAGAACAATAGAAAACCTCACAGGAACATTTTAGTGGCTACAGTATTGCAGGTCTGGGAAACATAATGCAACTTGTTCATACTATAATCGAAATAGCAGCCATAACGGTATTTCTGGGGTTGATTACAATGTAAAAGCACCACTCTTAATGATTCTATTGGCATCAAGTCAATGAAACACGCCTCTGGTTCATAGTTCCAGGATAACTAAACTTTTTCAGCAATCCCTCAGTATACCTGACATTTGTTCCGTTTTGGTTGTCTAGGTGCAATAATAAAAGCTCATCTTTCAATCACAGCCCTATGTTTAACAGTGCAACACTTCACGCACATAACATCACCTTCATGGAACGTATTTCGTACGTTCCCACGAGAGCCCTTCTGCACAACATAGGTTGAAGAAATGTTAAGGACAGGACCCAAAAAGATGAAAAAAATGGGGTAAGAGGACAGGGAGTCACCTGAAACAAATTTTAGTGACTGGCTGTCAATCCCAACCACATGTCTCATTGCAGTGCACTGTCCCTCCCTCCTTTCCCTTGTTGCGGCTCTCGGCGCTGTACTCCAGTTGTTGCAGATCTCAGCACTGTTTACCAGTAGTCACTTCGAATCCCAGCGCTGATCACCCGTTGTTGCCGACCGGGGTTTACCCGGTCTTTTGTGGTAGCGTGGCGTAACTTCGGGTTGAGGAAACGAATGCTGACACGATGAGAATACGAAAAACAAACAGGTTTATGGCACTATTTACACTTATTTACAGCATAGAGAGGTTAGAAGTTTCACAAACCACGAGTGCAGTGGTTGAATCGTTACATGGTTCAGAACCACGTCCAGCACTCTGCAGCGTCGTTTTAAGCCCTGTCGGGCTCCTCCTTCTTGATTGGAACACCAATCACACACACAAGACACCACCCATAGAGCATCAGTCAGTAACACACGGTCGGCCGAATAGTTATTGCCCCTTTTGATGCAATGCTTTGAGGAGAAGGGAAATGGGGATTCTCTCCCGGAACAATTTGGGAGTTGGGTTGCTCCTTCCGCCTTTCCCTGTAAGGGCAGCCAAGGAGTAGATACTTGAATCACGGAGACATGACCTGTGCGGTCAGTCTGCTTCACCGTCTCGCTAAACAAGCCGGCCCGGAGTAAGTTCGGGAAAAATTTTATGTGTTAGTCACATAAATTTGTGCGCACTATTGTTTGTTTCTGTGCTTTTGTTGATTTTTCTATACCCGCTCCTGCAATGTCCCAGACATGGGACAGCAGTACTTGTAAATAAAAATAAAAAAAATAAACTGCTTGTAGGGACTTTGGCTTACGGACCGTCTTCTAATCCTTTTGTCGCTCCCCGCCGCTAGATCTGAGAAAACTGGTGTTCCGGGCGTGGGAGCACTGCCCGGCTACGTTTCTCAGCGACAGCATGGCGCCTACGGACGAGTCATAACAGCTTCCCCCTCACCAGATGAGTCACGGAGAGCAGCAGTCATTGCTGCTGCTCTAAGAGACGACAAAAGGGTCCGTAGTTGAATACCACCAACTTGCCTTCGCTTGTCGCATTGTATGAGTAATTGCCGAAAACTTCAACAGCGTCTCTGAAACTCGATCACATGCACAAGCAAGCACTCGGCCCCCTTCGAACAAACCAAGCCGAAAGAGGGATGGCAAACCAATTTTTTTTACTAGCTTTAAAGAAAAAGCTCACACTCAAAACTATCAGGACTCACTTGAGCCGAAAAACCAGACATGCAACCTTACACATTCACATAAGTTGCACGAAAAAAAACTCAAATATCAATTTTGATACATTGTCAAGAGCACCCCTGAATAGTTTAGAAAGAGTGGCTGAGCGCATCAGGGTTTTCCTTCAATTTGCCCTTCTTATACCTATTTTCAAAATGATATTTTTGAATAATCAAGCTCCACCTCAAGAGGCGACAGTTCTTCGATGTCACGGTTTGCAGCCACATAAGGGGGCAATGGTCTGTCTTTACTTTAAATTTAGCACTTTTGAGATAGCACTGCAACTGATGAATGGCCTACACAATGCAAGCGCACTCCTTTCCTGAAGTGCAGTGCGTTATCTCCCGAGAGCCCAATTTCTAGCTCAAGTAAAGCACAGCTTTGCTTGTTACCACTGTCGTTGTGACATAGAACGGCTGCCTCCTTTTCATCGCTGATCACTTTCATTGGTTCTGTCCCGCTGAGAGCATCGGTCCGGAAGTCGGATTCAGCGAGCACTAAAATTGTCTTAACATCCGTCTTTCTTTACGGCGCCCAATAATTGTCTACTACTGAGACATTAAGCTATCTAGCTTTTCTTATGTACGCTGTGGCTAAAATTGTCTTCGTTTGCTCAACATTTGAAAAAAGCTTACTGTTACACTCATATGATCACTTCATCAATCGTTTTCAAAGAGAACCAATAAAACATAGAAACAAACACTGCTTTCTAGAAGGTTTGTTTGGTTAAAGTTGCCTCATTATGCGAATGCTTCTGAGTAAAACCCACTAGGCTCTCCTGAGCGCTTTATTTACTCTCCTACAGCATTGCAAAATACGTGGCACTATTAACGAAACGCATAATCCCTTACAGTTTGTCTAAACGTTCATTCTTACGTTACGTTGTAACTCACTGTGTACAACAGAAAAATAATCCTAGGTGCTATACTAATCAAAAGCACCTCACAATAATGCACAGGTTTTTGCTGAAACCATGCACCAATGGCTCTCGATTCTCACAGCGCACAACGAAAACTCCACTGTGTCGTGCCAAGCTTAATCATTTTACAAAATCATTTGGTCTATGCTAACATCTTGCTACTTGAAATTCTCGTTCACGTCACATCCCCATGGCAGTGAAGGCATACAACATTACACTAAACCTTTGAAACACCAGAAAAATAATATATTTTCTTGGCTTTTACGTTATGCAAATTTTGCACTAATGATTTAATCACTTCGATGCAAACTTCAGCCTTGGTTCAGCGGTTCTCCTTCTGAAAAGTTTACACCACATCACGTAACTTACGAAATTAAATGACTGAAGTCTGCATCTACAAAGCAACACTAAGTAACCATACTTAGCACGCGCGTGCAACAATTACTCAAACTACCACCCCCTTTTCTCAACTAGATTCGCTTGAATCGCACTTGATGGGGTCGCGGTCCTGGCGATTTTCGAACACGCCAGAGGCTGCAAAACGCGCAAACGTTAGGCTGTGTCCTGCTGTCACGCCTCATTTTGCACTTCGGCCAGCTTTCTTCAGGAATGTGAAAGGGACGCCACAAGCAGGGGGGAAGCCTGTGCCATTTTCTTTTTGTGTTCTCCCCTACGCGGTATTTAGCCACTCTGCCCTTTCGACTTTGACCCTTCGGGCAAGGCCGCTTTCCCGAAGTTGTTGAACTGAACCGCGCACTTCGTTGGGATGACATACTTCGTTTTCCCCTCTACACCTGGCTCGCTGCTTGTGCCTCTATGAACGCCACCATTGACGTTTCTTGAAATGGATTAACGGCCTAGCCTTTCGTCTTTCTCGAGACGGAGTGGGATCTGCCATAGGCTTACAGAGTGCTGAACGCCTACACTTCTTTTTTTTTCGGCAACAATTGTTTGCCTCCTTTTTCTCGATGCCATATCATCATGTCGGGTCGTGACCTGAGGAGTTGGGAGCTCGCTGGAGCTTGTGCTACACCTTCCCTCAAGCTCAAACATTTTAACTTTATGTCACGACGGAGTGTCGGGCCAAATTATCTTTGTTAACGCTGATAAAATCATTAACTGGGCCCTCTCCGATGGCATCGCTGCACTCCTGAAGCATCGCATTCTTGCTTTGATTAGCCACTGCACTAACCATGCCTACATTTGATGATGTCGAAGCATCCCCTTGAGGCATGAAGTTTTTCAGCTCCATACTGGGCCCATTAGGGCTGCTGGCACCTTGCTCATCCGTCTTTTGACATCATCCCTACTGCCAGACTGGCCACGGCCTCATTCTCAGCATAATCTACCTTGATGGATTCTAGAATATGCGGGCCTTTACTAGCGCAATTTCTGGTTCTAGCGCTTCATGACGCGGCTCAACTTCCGGCGCTTTGCGACGCGCCTCGCTTTCAGACTCCGGTCTGAGTCTTTCTTTTTGCTAATAGAAGTTCCAAATCTCCTGATTAGCTCTGCTTTAACAGCTTCGTAGTTGTTCGCGTCCTGCTCACTGAGTCGCGCAACAACATCCACTGCCTTGCAGGACAGAACCGTGAGTAGCTTCTGAGACCAGGTGTCTCGCTCACATGACAGTTGCCTACACTTTCCTTCAAAGAGTCTAACATAGAGCCCCATATTCCATGATACCTCATATGGCTGCATGTACCTAGACATCTCGAACTCTGTCTCATTGTCGAGAAGTACTCCTCGCTGGATTCTAAACTTCTTACTCAACTCCATATCTTGGTTCAAAAACTTTATCTTGAAGCCTAGTTATTCGCCTTCTCCCTTTCCTTCCATCTGAGCTGCTCTTAACTTTCTTTCAATGATGAGGTCCCATTCTTCGCTTAGTTTCTCATCATCAGCCCCCAAATCATTAATCGCTTGCATGATTATGGGTTTTCGTGCCAAACCCTTTGTATCAATTCCCAATTCCTCACACAACAGCAACAAGTCTGACTTCTGCAGCTCCCGTAAGTCCATGATCGTACTGAGTGCTCGCTACTTCCAAAAAAGCTTCCCGAAACAGCAAAACTGAGTCTTTCGGCAAAGTTAATTACCAGTTCTAAAATTTACCCTCTTTTAGAACCTGGTTCACTCAAAGTAAAAGCCAAGCACTCACCTATATGTGATCCATTTCTCGAGCCAGCTGCTTCCCTTGGGCCGACTGTTGTTGTCACTTGTAGCTTCGTATCCCACCGCTGATCACCAGTTGTTGCGGCTCTTGGCGCTGTACTCCAGTAGTTGCGGATCTCAGCACTGTTTACGAGTAGTCGGTTCAAATCCCAGCGCTGATCACCCGTTGTTGCCGACCAGGGTGTACCGGGTCTTTTGTGATAGCGTATAGCATGGCGTAACTTCGGGTTGAGGAAACGAACGCTGACAAGATAAGGATACGAAAAACAAACAGGTTTATAGCACTATTTACACTTATTTACAGCATAGACAGGTTAGGAGTTTCACAAATCACGAGCGTGGTGGTTGAACTGTTACATGGTTCAGAGCCACGTCCAGCACTCTGCAGCGTCTTTTAACCCCTGTCGGGCTCCTCCTCCTTGAATGGAACACCAACCACACACACAAGACACCGCCCACAGGGCATCAGTCAGTAACAGGCGGTCTGCCGAACAGTCATTGCATCTTTTGATGCAATGCTCTGAGGAGAGGGGAAACGGGAATTCTCTCCCGGAACAATTAGGCGGTTGGATTACTGCTTCTGCGTTTCCCTGGAAGGGCAGCCAAGGAGTACATACTTGAATCATGGAGACACGACCTGTGCGGTCAGTCTGCTTCGCCGTCTCGCTAAACAAGCCAGCCTGGAGGAATCGCTTGTAGAGACTTTGGCTTACGGACCGTCTTCTAATTCTTTTGTCGCTTCCCGCCGCTGGATCCGAGAAAACTGGGGTTCCGGCCGTGGGAGCGCTGCCCGGCTACGTTTCTCAGCGACAGCATGGCACCTACTGACGAGGGTCATAACACCCCATAGGTCAAGCCCAGCTTCACAATGTATCTAAAAACTTGGAGAATGCTTCAGGAGTGAAATGTACCAGGCGCCGTGTGCATTGTCTTCAGCCATACCGCAAGGAAATGAACGTTTTTGTGCTGGCCATTTCAAAGTATCCAAGAATGTCTACCAAACGCCCAGTGCTTATTGTGATATAATTTTAAAAATCCTTTCTCTAATTGGTGACATATCCACCATTCATTTATAAGGTGCCACTTGCATAACCGCACCATTTGTAATGGTTGTGCCACCCACTCGTTATGCCATTCACATGTTTTTATGCCTGGTGCAATTAGACAATTCTTACATGCAAAACAATGTGTTAAGGAGACTCCTTCCTTGTATGACATTGATATATTGTTTTCTTGCAATGAAGTGACTCTGAGATAGATTTTCATGCCAACCATGCAGGCAACCTGAGTGCGATTTTTACTTTAGTAAAAATCGCGGTGGTTACTTTTACTAAAGTCAAATAAAAATTTATATCAGAGTGAAAGCTCAATGTATGACAACATCTAAAACGACACTCTTTATTCAAAGGTCGCGTTAACCGAAGGTCGCAGGTTCAGTCCTTACCCTAAGCAAGTTATTTTTTCAACCACTTTTGTTTTCTTCTAGTTTATACTACAATTACTTCTATTAACATCCCCTATACTTTCCTTGGACACCGTGCCCTTCGTGCAGCACTCACGTGATCCCCCTCGCAACCACCACTCGTGCTTACAGCCTCGCTCAGGCTTCGCCGTCACTTACCAAAACTCGCTTGCTCCCACCTAATTATTTGGGCTACTGCTAGAGTGAGCACGGAATACCACGCAGAGTACGAGTACCTTGGCGTGAGCAGTTTGCGGAGCGTGTCACCGTGTGCCGCTTGAGCCAGCACCTGGGACAGCTGCGGGGCGTCGAGCGAAGGCGGCTCGGCCAGCGCACTCTGGACGGGGTACTTCTCGCGCACAGCGAGCTTGACGTCGTCGTCCTTGCCCAGCGCTCGGGGCCTCAGGATGTTGAGGATGAGGTAGTCGCCGTCGGTAAGCACCACGTTGCCCCGATCATACAGCTCGAGGATGACGTGGTACGCCGCCTCGCCCGTGCCGAACTGCAGATCCACGACGCGGTCGGCGCCCAGTTGCGCCAGCCACTCGATGCGCTTGTTCTTCAGGTGCTTCCTCAGCTTCATAGCGAAGCCCGACGGGCTCTGATTCTTGGGCCACGCGAATTCGGTGGTGTGCAACCGCACGCCAGACTCGATGAGCAGCACGGCCTTTTCCTCGTGCCGGCTTAGCTTGAACAAGTACGTCTTTGTGTCCACGTCGTACACCTGCACAACCCGCATGCCGACGACGCTCTTCTGGAGCTCGGCGACCATCGCGAGGATGTCGACGGTGCTGAAGCGGCTCTTCATGACTGATGCTGTCGGCTCAAGTGGAAGCCCGTCGACAGATAGCGACTGCTGCGATCGCAGAGCACTGTGGCGCCAAAATATCCGTCATGTTTCGATCAAGCAACCGAGCCGCGCGTTTTTAGCTCTATAATGCGCAAGCTTTCAACTCCTCTCCGCTGGTTTTCATCCGAGAACGGACGACGACACGAATGTTCGAGCATGCACACGATACACACGTACTATGGTGCCCACGGAGGAAGGATGATGTGCCTAAAAACGAATGTCGTACCAGTGCCTCCTTTATAACTTTCAGTGCCCGGTAAAAGCGGAAGAG
This sequence comes from Rhipicephalus microplus, assembly GCF_043290135.1. Classification (NCBI taxonomy): domain Eukaryota; kingdom Metazoa; phylum Arthropoda; class Arachnida; order Ixodida; family Ixodidae; genus Rhipicephalus; species Rhipicephalus microplus. The sequence goes on from NC_134704.1 coordinate 213,961,400, forward strand.
AACAATGGGACTACTCCGTCGGCGCGAGTGCGGCGCCTCGACATCAGATGCCGCTGCTTAAACAGGGTGCCGGAGTTCGCTACTCGCCGCAGCCGCCGTGGTTCTGGCTCCGCGCTGAAAAGTAAACAGATTAAATCCTTAATATTCTGCTCTCAAACCTCAATATATCGCGGCTGTAATCGCTGAATTATGTTACCGAGTGTTTCAGAGATCTGGTTGCCAGCTTTCACGCACTAGCCGCAAGCGAAGAACGCCACGCTAATGAATACCAAAAACATGCCGTGTACGCACGCACCTACATGCTTGGACATGATGTACATGAATTTCCAACGTTGACTTGCCTTGCATAGCAGCTCTATATTCTGCAAAATTAACCCAATTGATGCGATACGAATACATTTTGAAAAAAGAAGCAACATTTATTCGTAAGTACCTCTATTTTCGGTAGCCTCACAGTTTTGCATATTTTCTTGACAGGGGTTTTTTCGCGAAGTACTTGAAAGCATCATGCTTGTCACTGACAGTGAATGCATAGTTCACCAGCAGGGGCCGCAAAAACCGAACAGATATCAGCTCCATGAGCTTAGCTCTGTGAGTGTCATCCATCTCCTTGCACCTGAGCAGGTTTGGAGCACACAGAGCTGGCACAGCATACTTAACCAGGGTATACAATGGATTTTTTTAGAGTCGGATTGTCCTTCAGAGCACGATCCGCAAATGCCCTTAGCACGTCAACGGCAAACAGCAACTGGTCTGACGGGTAAAGTAGCCCAACTGGGTCCTGGCTGCGGGTGAACTGCAAGACAGGTTGACTGCTCGCTGGATTTGTGCAGACTGCAGTGCAACTTCCACAACACATGTGCTCCTTTATGACGCGGGCAATATAGCCCCCAACATAAACAGTTGCAGAAATCTCAAGTGATGGCAAGTGCTGAGGCAAGACTGTTGCATTGAGCCGTTGCAAAACACATGCAGCTCTCTGTAGCTGAGGCAGCTGCTGTGTTAGTGAAGGAGAAGCTTCAGTGAGCAGTGTGCCTGTTGACATTTAGGCACATTCTCCGTGTTCAACGTTTCATGTCATGCTGGATGCGGCAATTCCAGTTTTTAAAACCTTCTCCAGCCTTTCCAAAACAGAACGAACATTCAGCATGTCATTGCAGCCAGAGGACATCCACAGTGTTCCAAACAGCGACTTGATGGGGTCACTATTAAACTTACGCGTGAGCACAAACAAGAACTTCTCCTCTGTGAGCAGGTACTTGATACAGGCAACAGTGGAATATGTGGTCAGGAGGAATGCTTCATACGTTTCTTTCGTCAAAAATTCCTTTTGACTTCGACAGCTTTTTTCCAGTTCATCCAAGTACATGCGCAGCGTGACATCGAGCCACTCCAGTCTTGCATCTTCAGCATCGTCAAACTGCCGAGTGTCAGGCCATTTTTTGTGAATATGCTTGGTCGTATTGCTTGTATCATGCAGCACGAACCATCGATAGATGCTTTGCATGAAAATGATGGTCTGGCCTGCAGCTGCGAATGATACACTCGATGTATGCCCAGCTTGGTCTCTGAGATGCTCCAGGGCTGCAGTAACATCAGGCGAGAAGACCTGAATTGCCCTTGCGACATTAATTTTTCTATGTTATTCGGATAGACATGTTTTCGGCTGAGGTAGCGGACAGGCTTTACAACCAGGTCCTTCTGTAGGTCATAGAGCTTCTTGATGTAGCAGGATGAGACCTCTCCTTTCGGACCAATGTCGTGGGCCAGAAACTGCGAGCGCACGTTTTTTAAAACGTGGCATGCATCAAAACTTAAAAAGAGGAGCCTGTCGCAGTCACAGGGATGTTCTATCCGGTACGTAAGAAGACCATCGCCCAAAAGTGTCATGGCATTGACGTTCACTCTGTGGTTATCACTCACTAAGCGAACTACCCTGAAACCACAGGCTTCTACTTTTTCAAGCACAAAAATCAACAACTTGTGAAGCTGTGGGCCTGTTAACCCCTTGGTAATATAGTAGGCCACTGGAATGCGATACGATGTCGAGAGTCCTGTAATTAGGAAGCAGAGAAGAGAAACAATACACAATTGTATCGGGCCAGTTGGTAAGGATACATCTTGCTAGGAAGCGCAGCCACTATTACAAAGAACACACAACACGAGAGAAGAGAGTTTGCTAAGGTGAGGTCCCCGCCATGTTGTTCCAAAGAGACATCGGCGTGCCCCACAAAGCAGTCCTGCTGTTTGTTGTACTGCAGCCTTTCCCTGATCTTCATTTCGTCGACTATGAGTGAATACACCCTTGACTGTGGTACAGTCAAGCTTTCGGCTTCTACTTTGAGGCGAGCTTCGGCGAGTTTGCTGAAGCCCGTTTCGCCACTGGTGACTCCCAAGTAGTTGCTCAAAGTCTTTCTGCAAGGAAGCTTCAAAAGCATTTCACCGCGGATGTGTTCATACGCCCTTGTCGACAAATGCCTTAAAACTACACAACGTCGGGTTGTCTCCTCAGACCAGCTCGGCCTCTTCTTCTTGAAGTTCTCAATCGGATCAATCAAGAAAAAGGCTGCAGGTTCCTTTTCTTTCGCCCTTTCCTTGATGTAAGAAACATCCGCAACCAGGGCATCCTCGTGCAGCTTTTTCAATTCCATTTTGTACTTGTCGACGGTTTGTTGCAGTTGAAGCAGCTGGCTCCTCAACTCCTTTTCTTTTCTTCTCCACTTCGCTTCCTCAGCGACAAGCACACTTGAAGTTGACCTATTGTCTACCTGGACGCCTTGATCACGCAAGTTGGCCTCTGACGATGTGTCCATCGCGCCACAATCCGGCATATCCGCCACTGCTGAAGCAACGTTGCCGCTCGCGGAGTCGCTGCGCGCCATTGTAGCACTCACTCGTTTGTCGATGCTTGCTGTATTTCTCGCAGGAGTTGATTTCGGCTGGAGATTGGGCGGGTATTCTTCAAAAACTGACGGCACAGCCCCTTTCTTTAGGCGTCGCCGCTTGCCTTCGATGAAGTCCTCTTCTTTGAAGTGGCGACTGCATACTTTGGTGTAGCATGAGGCGGTGTTCGGCGACCACTTGTCTCGTCGTATTGCGGCAAGCCAGCGCGCTCGAGCGTCTGCGTCCGCGGGTAGTTCATGAAAGGAAAGCCCTGCCGGTTTCTTTTTCTCGTCCGATTTGCACAGCGGAACACAGCAGTAGTTCATCGTAAAGCATTCTTCGCATATACTTGCCGAAAACTGTCCCACAAAACGAAGTTGTGCACCACTAAACGGGCTGCACGCAACACCCGGACAGAATGGCAACAGCGGCACCCTGTTTACCCAGCGCTTCTAGCGGGAGCAGAGAAATGTGGCGTTCGACGGCCCCCCGTTGGCAGTGTGCCCGGCACAGATTTTTATACAGGAGGCACTGCTCGTACCATGCTCGTCTTGGATTGATACAACTATCAACGCCTTCCTTGCCTGCCGCATCAACGCCTCACCTAGGAAGATGCCTGCCGCATGAGGAAAAAAAATCAACTGCTACACCCTTTCACTCCTTCATTTTGAAAATGTTCTCGGTCGCTAGCGTCACTTGTGGTGGACGGTGCAACAACGCAACACTTTGCATAGCCTTCGAAACAGTGGTGCACAGTTGCAGGTCTTGAACAACTCTCGACAGACGCGCCCCTATGGGCCGCAGATGATTAACGCTTAGCTGGTACTGCCCGTCGCCGTGATAACAGTGTCTGTCGCAAGCGCCACCACGCGGAGCTTGTTTAAAACTGAAGGCAGGCCAACTCTGCTGGGAGCGCGAGCCATTCCTTAGGCATCTTTCTGGAGGAGGCGTTGGCCGGATGAGCATAGAGAAAGAAGAAGACTTATTTCTCTATGGGATGAGCGCGAAACGCTGGATAAATAGATAAATGTGGCTGTACCCTTTGGATCGGGCGGTGGCTATCGTCACCTAGCCGTAATACTTGGCGAACTAATCATTTGATTTATCTATTTTTTTCACTTTAAATTGTAAAGTTTGACGGGTACTATGCAGGAAGGGTTTAATTTTCGCTCGTGCCTTGACTTTAGCCACCAATCAGATAACCTCCTTCTAGTTAGGTCTATGTGCTTAAAGTCTATTTTGCCCTCCCTGTTCATAAACCCCAGCGCTTTGGAAAACTCTGCGCCATCATCCTGAACTATAGGGTGAAGCCCTTTACAGAACATTATCAAGTGTTCGGCAGTTTCTTCTTCCTCTCCACACGCACTGCATACTGTGTCTACCCCTTCGTATTTGGCCCGATATGTCTTGGTTCGCAATACTCCCGTCCTGGCCTCAAACAGTAGAGAACTACCCCGAGTATTATCATAGATCCTTTCTTTGGCAATTTCCTGCTTAAAAGTTCGACAGATCTCTAGTGCGGACTTCTTAATCATGCCGATTCTCCACATGTCAGTCTCCGTTTCCTTCACTTTCTTCTTAACCGATAGTTCTCTTTGGTTTGGCCCCCTGTTGTTTTCCAAGTATTTACCAGTCAGTTTTCTGGTTCGTTTCTGATATTTTGATGCACTGCGTCAGTGAAAACTGATTGTCTTCCAACCTCCTGTGTTTCCGAAATTCATTCTGCAGTTGCCCCAGCACCCCCTCATCCTCTATCCATGCCTGCAGTCTTTCATTTATAATCGGCATTGCCAGCCTGTAGACCCCTGATGTCACTGTTATTGGACGGCAGTTGGTCATGTCAGCTTTGTCGACCTTTCCTTTATAGATCATGCTCATCCTGCTAAGTTTCCATCCGTTGGAAACTTAACCATCGATTATTGTTTTGCTCACTGCCTCTTTCAAAGCCTGTTTAGATTTTGGACCCTATGTCTTTATCAGCATAATTGGAATGCCACCTGGGCCTGTTGATGTACTGCTTGGAACCCTCTTCTCAGCCCTTTCCCACTCTCGTTGTGAAAATGGAGCCATTGTGCCACTTGATCCATCCCTGCCTATTGTGGTGCATAAGGCACTTCTTTGGTGAAATTTTACGCCTGTCATCTATGGCAGCGCTACCCACGTAGGAATAAGAGTTTTTGTACTTAGCCTTTGAGATTAGCAATTTTGGCGTTTGCAAATTAGAGGCTATGTCTTGTATCTAAAGGGTTGCCTGCTGAATAAGCGCAAAACACCTTTCATCTATAGCAACGTCACTTACGTAGGGTATATAAAATTACAATTACGCATAACTCTAAAAACGTAAAAACTTATTTCAAGACACTCACACGCAAGTGACGCCGCCACCATAGTTCCAACGACGGTCGCTTTTCATGTGACCGCCTATAATCCGGCAGGCAAAGACATCTAGGAGGCTGTGAAACTATGCATGACAAATTGTAATAAAACTACAAACAAAAGACGTAAAAGTTATATAGTGCTTCACTTATTAAGAAAATATTAACTATAGTTTGGTGGCACTAGTAGGTTTCGAGTGCAACCCAATCCAGTTTCGAATCGTCGCCAAGGTATATGAGGAGAAATTGGCCGCGTCTGCCGCGTCGTTAGGGTGGCTTCGTGGCACGAACCTTTTCGAGGCAAAGCGTTTGGTTCACCCAATAGCCGCCTAAAACCGGCTTGACTTGGCTGAAAACGTATAAATAGACGGCGACAGAATCGCCGTGTTGGACATTTTTTGGGGACGTTTAGGTGGTGGAAACGAACGGTCCATGGTTCCTCACTAACTTGTGAGGATCTTTACCGTGTGGTGGTTATTTATCCGTGGTCTTTGCTTGGCCGGGAGCCTTATGCATTCGCGAGAACCGCCTCTGCGCATGGATACGTGGTCTCGTTCGGTAATACTGGGCTTTCGCTCGCAGGATTTCAAGCTGGACGGTTGTGCCCTCGCGATCTCCGACTTCAGCCGTCACCCCCGTGACGCTTCAGCGTAGCTCCCGCCGACTGGTTCGCCCTCCGCGGTCTCCTGAAGCCGTGCAGCTCTCGCATTGTGGCACCCCGCCCTTGGACTGCTTCGACCGGATCCCCACTTTCCTATCTCCTTCTTTTTCTCTCTCGTTGGCTGGCTTCTTCTCCGTCTATTTTCCTTCTATTCTTTTTATCCCTCCTTCTTTTTCCCTATATCTTTTATTCCCCATAATCCATTCCTCTGCTGACCTGTTGAGGTGTCCTCGTAAGGAGAGACAGTTACGGGTCGGCACCTTTCTTTTCTTTTCTTCTGTTATAACCACTTATATATATCGGTAATACTGTCCATAAGCAATGTGGTAACGACTTGCCCGATCATGAACACCGTGTGTTATGCTATTTGTGGATGTATGCCGTACGTGTATGTCTGGTAAGTGCGTGTGTAGCGTAAGGATCGATGTGTCGCTTCGGTGAAGTGTATGCTTGCGCCAAAACTTTCATTGAAGCTTCTTCTTGCGTAACTGCGTGAGACAGATACGAAATGCACAAGTTGGAAGCGATGGAATATTACCAAGCGTTCACACGACGTTATTTTCCAAGTGGCTTAAATATGTTGTCGCCGATTACGATAATCGGTTTTCTAAGCTATGTCTTTTCTTGTGGGTGTATACAAAGAAAAAAAAGAAATAAAGTTGAAGATATGCTGGGAGCACTATAAATATTCGCTCAAAATTGCCACCTTAAGCGTCTTCTTAAAATTAGACAGTGCCGCAAGGCAGTCGTGCCTTGCGGTGAAGTGCACGCTGTGTATTGCGGTAAAGCATACATATTGCGCGCGCTCGTGTTTAAATTGGAAATGTAGCACTGACATTGGGCCTCCTGTGTGCACCTAAATTGTACACGCGCTATCCTCTGCCTCATCAGTGACGATGCGGCAGTCAGTATCGTCATCATCTTCAGCTTGTGTAACAAGCACAGAACAATTTACCTAGTAAAATATATTTTGTGGCAGGCAATTTGCAAGGCATTCAGATGTTAGTTCATTGCAGGATTAATTCAAGATTGTTAAATGGCACCTTCAAATAAACGAAACATGCATATGAGAGGCTTCAGTCGTACTTCAAAATTTGTGCCATGCCTCAAATTGAAAATGATTATAAAGAAAATATATGCTAAGGCTGGGTGTAGATTACCATTCACAATTCAATTACCATTCATATTTTAGAAACTTAGAAAATTTGTAGCTCATGTTTTCCTATCGAGTAAGCACAAAAATAACTGTTGAAGAATGGTCTACAATTACTCACACAGTTTGCAAGAAATAGATCTTTGAAACGTATGTCGTGCCAGAACTAAGTGCAAGGTGGTTAGAGGAAACTGGTTATGACCCGACATAATAGCGCATGTTCGAACGTTTTACATGGGCTGCTTGTTGGCAAATTGGGGTGGGAATTAGGTAAGTGCCTGCAGGGATCTGCACCAAGAGACGAAACCTGCTACATCTTTTTCATAAATTTCATTATTTGTGTCAAGCATGCGTGCACTCTTCGTTGTTGTGTTCTCTCAGGGAGCAAGTATATGGCATACGCTTGAAATCCATACGTTACCCCTGCGATTTGAAGATGTTATCACAGTGGACATGAACGTGCAATGTAGTTGAAAATGTTGCTGGGCACCAACTTTCTTAACAATCTGAACCCGCTTATACTACAAAAGTTACCATGTGACTTCAGCCAAATAGTTTCTAACTGTTGTGGTTACTGTCAGATAAAAGTAATAATGAGCTAGTTGTGCTTGGACAACAGTCTTGCTTTACTGTATTAAAATACAGTAATTTAGTACCTGCATATAGAACTGACCACTTAGTTATTTTTTTTTATTTGTGGTCCTATTTGTTACAGTTGTAGTGAATAAGAAAGACGTTGATACCATTAAGTCAGCTATCATCAGCACAAGAAAAAGGCACGAGATCGGCGATCAAGCACCGTCATCTGGGTTCGCCTGCCTTCCTTTAGAGCTACCACCCGCTTGCTGAGTCCTTCAATAAACCCCCTTTACATTTGGTGGATCGTGCTGGGTAACTGCATCACCTACACCCTGAAACTCCGATCCCGCACCCTGCCGTCGACCATGCAAGTTGACGCTGCCCAACAGACAGCACCTCTCGCGGCTCCTACTTGCCCCGGCCCGGTTCACCAGCGAGACCCCCCGATCTTTTCGGGCGCCGAAGACCAGGACGTCGAGGACTGGCTGTCGTCCTACGAAAAAGTCAGTGGACCAAACAGGTGGGATGACGCTGCTAAGTTGAGCACCGTCAACTTTTACTTGGCTTATGTGGCGAAACTGTGGTACACAAACCACGAATCCGAGTTCGAGAACTGGGCCACTTTCAAGCAGGCAATATCCTCGGTTTTCGGTCGCCCTGCCGTGCGGAAGTTGCGCGCCGAACAACGCCTGCGCTCACGGGCACAAGAACCTGGCGAAATGTTTACCGCCTACATCGAAGATATACTCGATCTCTGCAAGCGCGTCGATGCCGCAATGAGCGAAAGTGCCAAGATCCAGCACATTATGAAAGGTGTTGATGACGACGTCTTTCAAATGCTCCTGGCGAAGTCTCCTGGCACGGTGTCTGAAGTGGTAACTCTGTGCCAGAACTACGACGAATTGCGACGGCAACGAGCTCTCACCCGTCGTCCATTTCAGCCTAACCAACCACTCGCTGCACTGGACGTCGTACCTGACCACTCCCGCCTTCTAGCACAAATAAAAGACTTTGTGCGTGAGGAGGTCGCCCGTCAGCTTTCCCTCCTGCCGTTTTGTCAGCGCCAAGAGCTCCCGCAGCAGCAGCAAGAGCAACCACCGACACCGTTAGCTCCCATGCTCCGACATGCACTTCAGGACCAGATTGCCGAGGCTATGCCAGTGCCCTTTCAGCAGCAAATTGTCGCCGCGCCTCTTACTTATGCTGACGCAGTAAAGAGGCAGCAGCCACACCAGCCCTCGCCGTTCAATGGACTGCCGCATGTCACCGCTCCTACTCAGTCTTTCGTCGCATGGGCTCCTCCCCTCGCTACCACAGCCTCGACTCAGCCGTATGCCGCGTGGGCGGCGCCCCTTGCTGCAAATGCCTGGCGAACGCGTGATAACTGGCCGATCTGTTTTGCGTGCGGCAGACCTGGCCATATCTCCCGATACTGCCGTCGTCGCGTGCCCGCCTACACAGACGTCCGACCACGAAGCAACTACATGGACCGACCACCTTTTGGTTATGAAAGTTCGGATCATCAGTCAAACACGTCTTCCCGTAACTATCCAGCAACTTCGTCTCGTCACTCACCTTCACCCAATTGACGCTCCTTGTCACCCATGCGTCCACGACCAGCCCCTCAAAATGAGGGAAACTAGCCGTCACAGTTCAAGGGGCAAGAACTGCGCTATCGAAATCTTCAAGTCCTCGCACCTTGCCGTCAAATATCGTCGAAGTTTTTGTAGACGGCGCCCATGCATACGCTCTTGTGGATACCGGTGCCGCTGTGTCTGTTATAGACGCCAAACTTTGCCGCAAGCTCCGAAAGGTGACCACGCCGCTTGATATGTTCTTACGTGCAGCAAATGGGGAACCTGTTCGACCTATAGCCGCCTGCACTACCTGACTCAAAATTTTGGAGGACCACTACATTGTTGAGTTTATCGTCCTTTCCTCGTGCTCTCATGACATCATACTTGGCTGGGATTTCCTATCCCGTAATCGTGCCATTATAGATTGTGCCCGTTCCGAACTTGAACTGCTTCCGGTCTTCGACCAGCCCTATGACCACACTAATCAAGCCGCGCACAAGCTAGTTGTCAAAGAAGACACTGACATTCCACCGACAACAGCTGTTTTGCTCCCTGTGGTCTCCGACGGCATGCGTGATGAAGTAGCATTTTTCGAGCCATCAAGCCTCTTTCTAAGTCGGAAACCACTTCTGCTCCCTTATTCAGCCCTCTCAATTTCTAATGGAGCCAGTGCTCTCTGCCTTACCAATCGCTTTCCGCATACCATCAAACTGTTTAAAGGCGAGTCTCTTGGATGCGTACGGCCCATTGATAACGGACAAATTTTTACCGTGCCGCAAGAATCATCCCAAAGTGACCTCGCCGCCGTCAGTGCTCTTAACCACTCTCATCTACAGGCTTCAAAAGTGTTCGATTCGGTGATCGCAGACGGACTGTCACCATCTGAACGATCTGAACTCCTCCAACTGCTGTACCTATACCGCGAATCTTTCGATGTTGTTCAACCTTCACTTGGCCGCACTTCTACCACTCTACATTACATCAATACCGGCTCCCATGCGCCACTACGACAGCGACCATATCGTGTTTCTGCGTCAGAACGCCAAGTTATTACCGAACAGGTGAACGATATGCTGCAACGTGGCGTCATTCAACCTTCACAAAGTCCATGGGCCTCACCTGTAGTGCTCGTTAAAAAAAAGGATGGTTCCGTTCGCTTCTGCGTGGATTACCGGCGCCTAAATAAGATCACTCGAAGAGACGTGTATCGTTTACCCAGGATTGACGATGCCCTTGATACTTTACAAGGTGCCGAGTTTTTTTCATCATTAGATTTGCGCTCAGGGTACTGGCAGGTCCCCCTTACAGATGCCGATCGACCAAAAACAGCCTTCGTGACACCGGACGGTCTGTATGAGTTTAATGTCATGCCCTTCGGCCTCTGCATTGCGCCTGCCACCTTCGAGCGCATGATGGACTCGGTTCTTCGGGGTTTGAAATGGCAAATCTGTCTCTGCTATCTCGACGATATAGTCGTCTTTGCGCCAGACTTTGGAACACATCTCGAGCGCCTCAAACACGTCCTCACGTGCCTGAAGAATGCTCAGCTCCAACTCAACCTCAAGAAGTGTCACTTCGCTGCTCGGCAACTTACGATTCTCGGGCACGTCGTATCGAAGGACGGTATACTTCCAGACCCGGCTAAGTTACGTGCTGTCGCCGACTTCCCCAAACCAACGACTATGAAGCAGTTACGGAGCTTCGTGGGGTTATGCTCCTACTTTCGCCGGTTCGTGCGCAACTTCGCCTCTATCATTGCGCCTTTGACCAAACTTATAGGCAGCACCACTGATATCTCGTCATGGTCTTCTAAGTGTGACCAAGCCTTCTGTACCCTTCGTCGTCTCCTCACTTCGCCACCAATACTGCGTCACTACGATCCTACGGCAGCAACTGAGGTCCACACCGACGCCAGTGGTGTCGGCCTCGGTGCGGTTCTCGTGCAACGCAAGCCTGGATTCGCCGAGTATGTCGTCGCCTACGCCAGCAGAACTCTTACCAAGGCTGAATCAAACTACAGCGTCACCGAGAAGGAATGCTTGGCGATCGTTTGGGCGCTTGTCAAGTTCCGCCCATACCTTTATGGCCGTGCTTCTGATGTAGTAACGGACCACCACGCATTATGCTGGTTATCTTCGCTTAAGGACCCATCGGGTCGTCTTGCCCGTTGGGCTCTTCGGCTTCAAGAATATGACATTCGCGTGGTATATCGTTCCGGCCACAAGCATGCCGATGCTGATGCACTGTCACGATCTCCCCTATCTCCGGACATTGCATCTGTTTCCTCGGACAACACGTGGCTTGATGAGGACACCATCTCTTCTGCACAACGCAATGACCCATGGATCGCTTCGCTTCTTGACGCGTTATCCGAGGCACCGACACTTCCAACCACTCGAACCCTGTGCCGCCAGGCTCCGCACTTCAGTATTCGGGACGGCCTTTTGTACCGGCGCAACTATTCAGCAGATGGTAGGAAATGGCTACTAGTCATTCCCCGAACGTTGCGCTCTACCATCTGCGCGTCGTTTCATTCCGACCCGCAATGTGCTCACGCCGGTGTTTTCAAGACCTACGAGCGCCTACGAAAAAGGTATTACTGGCACGGAATGTTTACCTTCGTCCGCTAGTTCATTCGCGGCTGCCATGAATGTCAGCGGCGGAAAAGCCTGCCACATCCTGCAACAGGTTCATTGCAGCCACTTCCATGCCCAGACCGCCCATTCGACCGAGTAGGAATTGACCTCTACGGACCACTACGATTAACAATGGCAGGCAACCGATGGGCTATCGTGGCAGTGGATCATCTAACACGGTACGCTGAAACTACTGCTCTCCCCACAGCTGTAGCACAAGACGTCGCAACTTTCATACTCAATCGTTTTGTGCTTCGTCATGGTCCTCCTCGAGAACTCCTCAGTGACCGAGGGCGTGTTTTCCTCTCCGATGTAATACAAGCACTTCTTCAACAGTGCCATATGGTTCACCAGAAGAGTACAGCCTACCACCCACAGACGAACGGCTTGACTGAGCGGTTTAATCGTACTCTGAGGGACATGCTCCCTACGCATGTCGCTTCTGATCAAACAAACTGGGACCTCGTTCTCCAATTTGTGACATACGCGTATAACACCGCTACGCAAGTCACTACCGGGTTTTCCCCATTTTTTCTCCTGTACGGTCGCCAACCATCGCACACCATCGACACTTTACTGCCATACTCGCCAGATCCCTCCGAATGCAAGCCTGTCTCGGAAGCCACTCGTTACGCAGAAGAGTGCCGCAAGCTAGCCAAGCGGCTTACTACATCCGACCAACAGCGCCAGAAGGAGATCCGTGACGACGACCATCGTTCTGCACCAACGTTCGTTCCTGGAGCACTTGTATGGCTTCATATACCGCCCTGCGCCCCTGGTGTATCACCCAAGCTACTCTCCAATTATCATGGTCCCTACCGCGTGGTCGAGCGTACTTTACCCGTGAACTACGCCATTGAACCCCTCACGCCACCAAGCGACCGTCGTCGGCGTGGACGTGATATCGTTCACGTAAACCGTCTGAAGCCGTACTTTGACCCGCTTGTCCCCACGTGTTAGATCGCCAGGATGGCTTCAACTTTTTCGTCGGGGGTAATTGTAGTGAATAAGAAAGATGTTGATACCATCAGGTCAGCTATCATCAGCACAAGAAAAAGGCACGAGATCGGCGATCAAGCACCGTCATCTGGGTTCGCCTGCCTTCCTTTAGAGCTACCACCCGCTTGCTGAGTCCTTCAATAAACCCCCTTTACGCAGTTTACTTTCAAAATATTTCATACAAGGTGGTTAAGTTTGAAGTCCATACAGGGGGCAAATTTTATCAGCCGTACCGCATGCTGTACAGTCACTTTTACTTCTCCTAGAAAGCATGGTGTTCCACTATTCCGGTATGTCTCGGCTGGGCTTCTCGACCTCGACGACTGTACATGTCAAACAGTTTGCCAAGGGTAACTACTTACTCCCCCATAACTCTAAATTTTGTCGAGCCATAATAAATAATTGGCAGTAAGGACCAGTTACAAAACCCTTTTTTTATGAAGTGCTCATTAATCAGGGACCTAACAATTCTGTACATAAACGATGACAGCAACCACTTCTCCACAGATTGAACAATTAGGTTGTACTAATAAAAGCATTAATATAATCAGACTCTTTTTTTTTTTGGAAAGTAAATACAATGCACCAAGCAGTCTTACCAGTCCGTAATTCAATATTGTAGCTAAACTATCGTTGAAAGCCAGAGTCATTTACAAATGCCATGTGAATTCCCGGAAAGCACTAGGTAGCTTTATATAAATTGGGGATGTCTGCAAAAAAGCAAAAAGCCTACGTTTATGTTGAGCAGAAGTCCAAGTGAACATGCATGCATATGTTCATGAACTAGTTCCCTGTAACATGTGGTGCAACAGCTCTAGCTTAAAAGCTTCAGGCAGCTTTTATGCTGCTCGAAAAGGATTTTAGTTGCAACACAAGCTCCGGATATGCCTTTCATGAGTCACGTCACTGTGCATGTTGAGTCTTTAAAAAAACAGGTTTGAAGGGGATGCTAAAAATGTTTTTTGAAGGGGTGAGTAGCAGAGAGCATTAATTTATTAAAGTCTTCAATTTTATTATGTTAGCTCTGAGGCTTGCAGGTATGTTAAATGAGCATGGTCATATGAGTAACACCTCATAGGTCAATAATTTTGGGTTGACAGCAAGGTATGAAGAGACAGTATTATGAAAATTGCAGAAGTAGAAGTAATGAAGTTGTTGAGAACAGTACATTTACAGGCTTCACGCACAATTTGCTTTCCAGCAGGGTGAATTTACTTTTCCTGATGCTTCCGATGGCATCATTGTACTTCATAAGCACTGGTTTTATGCACTGCACGTGACGATCTTGTTTTTTCAAGGTTCATGTACTGATTAAAAAGCATAGGATCAAGAAACTTACATGCTGTCTTAAGGCATAATCAGGCTCACCATAGAGGTAATTGGTGACATTTTAGTGAATGGTATGTGGGAGGTCTGTGTACATAACATCATAGTAATCTTACAATGCTGTAGCTTTATTTGTGTAACGAGTGAAGCTTCTTTTCCTGTTAAAAATTTCTGCCAAGCAAACAAGTTCCAACAGTAGGATTTGCCCTTGGGTAAAGCAGGTGGTAAGAGTGAGCTTATTCAGAAGCCCTTCAAGAGCACCCCCTGAAGGAATTAGTACCTATAGGGCAAAAATTCCAGTGCACCAAGAAGGGCAAGGGAGGACGGTGCAGGTTAACATTTCAGGAGGGTATCTTCTGGACATCATCCTTCTCTAGCCACAAGCTTGTATGGCCAATGTTTAGCAGACTCCTACTAACATAAACTAGGTATAAATGTTGCTTTTCTATTGCAAGATTGCTTTTCTATTGCAAGCACCACTGGAAAAATGAAAAAGCACAGAAAAAGAGCATCGGTCGCAGCTGAACTACAGAAAATATTTACACTGCACCACACATTCGTATCGTCTAGAACTTTCCCTAATAATGTTATACCAACCTGCCTAGCAACAAGTACGTCTAAGGTAATAAAGTGCAGAATGACACTTGCATAAGACAGGGAACAGGGCGCGAGTTAACTGCCATTTATCTTTGTTTGTGCAGGGTGTCTACCAACCTGGGAAAGTTGGGGAATTGGGGCCTTGCTGGAAAACTGTAGGAACTTTGGTAAAACCTGGCTAATTCATGGAAACTGGCGGCAGTCTGTGCCACCATCACAAAAATAAGCATTACCCTTGATCAATACTCAAAAAGTCACTCCTTCGACTGGAACTACAGTGAACAGCTAGAAGAGGCCTAAAAAAAGGCAATGCATAACTGTTTCTTCTTAGTGTACAAACAAAAGGAAACACCGACCAAAATAACACAAAGTTTACTGATGTTTGGGCACCTGATATTGTTCTGAATGACAGCCATAAGAAAGGTACATCGTATTTAAGTATGACTAGGTGCGTGATGTAAGCACCAAAAGTATATGGTCAGCGTTCCATAAATCTTATTGAGTATATGTGCAGCTGTGTGAATGTGCAGGGATTCCAGGTGCTGGCATGATGCAAGCTTGTTTTCTTCGACCAGAACACGGTTGCTTGACCAGTCAATTTGAAAGCCTGTATATTCCGCATGTTCAGCGAGGGCATCCAAGGCCACCCATGATTTGGTGACTTCATTTTGAACTGTTGTGTTGTGTAACTCTTTCATTGAAATCACAGGTCTCATAGACACATGTTGTCACACTCGTGGCAGACTACAGTGTAAAGAAGACTACAGAAAGTTCACTCGGCAGCTTATTCTTCCCATTGACTAAAGCATTCCTTAGCTTCCATGTTGGTACATGCACTATTTTTATGTATGTTCCTTCTACATATCACATATCATATCTGACTTTCCAAGCACAGCATTTCTCACATCGGTAAATTTGTGCATATTTGTCGTGGCCACAAATTCGGCTTGGCTTGAAGGCCTTTTAGTTTGGTGCTTATGTTAGAACTGCCATCACAAGAGGTTTGCTGGGCTATGTCTTGCCTTGTATAATATTATTGCTATTATTATTATTATTGGCGATGCAGCTGCAAACGTCCTCCGCTATGCACTTATTGCAGATATTTCAAGAGTAGCACACTCTCTTCTCATTTCATTTCCTTGAGATGGTGTTATTAAATCCATGAGTATTTTTTATCATTATGTTCATAGAAGAGTACGTAAATGAAGGTAGCATGAAGGTAACCAAAACACGCAACTTAGCTTCACAAAAAAAGCCTACTGGCTTTTTCAGCTTGCTTTTGTTGTACATAGCCTGGTCACTCCTCACAACGGTGTTCATGCTGTCTGAGACGCATCTGGAAGCTAAGTTGCATGTTTTGGTTGCTGACAAGGAAGGCTTCTTTTCAACTCTAGATGGCTCTATGTGCAACGATAAGGTAGCCACTGGTTTGGAAAAAAGCTGAATAAATCATTTTCTGAGCAACTGCAGCCAATCAATGTGGATGGACATGCATCTTCACTTTCACATGCAAAGTCTGGTGTTCCCCAGGGATCAATCATGGGACCAGTTTTGTTTCTCATTTACATCAACGACATTGGACATGGTTTGTCATCTACTATCAAATTATTTACATACAACTACATCATTTATAGAAAAATTGACAGTACCCAAGCTAACGAGTCATTGTAGTTGGACCCTAATAAACTCGCATTTTAGTGTCACCATGGCAAATTAACACTTCCAAAAATGAAGGCCATGACGTTTACAAGAGCACATAAAACAGAAATGAGTCGATATGAAATTCAAGCTCTCGCCATTGAAAAAGTATCCCTATTTAAGTATCTTGGAATTCATTTATATTCTGACCTGCCTTAGAATAAGCGCATCGATATCATAACTAGTGAGGTGTCAAAAGCACTTGGATTTATTAAAAGAAACCTTTACTTGGTGAACTATACCTCTAAAATGCTAGCATACACTACACTTGTCCGTTCAAAAATAAAATATGCATCCATCATCTAGAACCCACATCAATCATATCTCATTGATTAACTAGAATTAAAATAAAATGAAGCAGCAGGATTTATCGATTTATCACCAAGTGGTATTCTCGCAACTGCAGCACTACAGATATTACGCACTCACTTTCATTACCCCTTCTTGAAAAACGCAGACTGTCGTCACTGTTGTTGCATTTTCGTACATTTTATCATAGTAAATGTGCCTTCATGAAGCTTGTACAAACACACCTCATAATATTTTGAAACATATTGATCACCAATTCAAAATACACCCTTTTTTGGCACGCACAATTATGTATCAACACTCACCATTACTTTGAAGCACACATCACTGGAACACACTGCCAAGCGACATCGCTTGATTCATTGATCGTGCCACCTTTGTAAGCCAATTCGATATTTTCTTTGACATATGACTTACCTATCTGTGTGAGTTTGTAAGTGCATGTATGTGCTTATTTTTACTCTTCTTTCATTGTAAATATATTTTCTCCTTAATGATGGTAGTCTTGCTTGGGATACTCCAATGCAAAAATTTTGGTCTGTCAGCAAAAAGGCTCAAGTACGACCACATCCACAGCATCCACCAGTATTGCTCAAGTTTCTGCGTTCATACTTGTACGATTGTCAATAAAAAGCAAATATTGAGCATATTTGAGGCACAATATCAACACGTCAATATTGTGCACTGTGTTTACTTATACTAGAAAAGGTATAAATAAGTAATTCTAAGCACTGCAGCTGACAATGCGACGCTTCACATGGAAAGGCGAGTCTCCTACGCTTTGCTAAGACGATACTGTGCTGCTACCTGTCTTGAAATCTACAAAATATGGCCTCCAAGATTGCACACATGCTGCGTGCTCGCTATAACAAAGGCCATCCTTTCGTTTTCTGAAATTATTGCCAGATGGCACTCATGTCTCACGCAACACCTCCAGAATCCCATTCACCAGTTTTCTCGTGCAAAACATCAAATAAATATTTCTGTCTATTCACTCTTTTCAGGCGAAATACAATAGTCTTTCAACGACATTTTTCGTCAAATATGCAGATAGGGGGCAATTTTTTTCATGGCAATTTTCTGTATATATATTTTTTTGCACTATAGCTGTCTCTCTTATTGAGTTTTCATTCCTGCCACAATTTTTCTTTCCTTTTGCATCTTTGTCTATGGAACTGTATTTTACATTGTTTACCACATTAATTTTATAATGGCAATGTTCTGATTTGCAAATTTATTGTATAACTAAAACCCCCTGCATAATGCCTGAATGGGCCTTTAGGGTATATATTAATAAAAAAAAGTGTTGATGCACAAAGCGGGTGACTGAACGAATAAGTTTATGCCCTGTTACTAACGCTTAATCAGGAACATGTAGCGGCAAGTGTGAAAAAAGCAAAAAGGCAAAAACTATCAGTTTTTATTTCAGTGAAGATTCATGTTGCCACTAAGAGCTGTTGTTTCAGAAAAAGACACTTGGTAAATAAATGTTTCAGAGTATATTCAAAGAAATTCGGAGCGTTTGAAGACTTGTGATCCGCTAAGAATTTCTAACTCAGAATCTATCATCTTATCACTAAGTGAACAACCTTCTTTGAGCCGTAATGCATTCGGTATAGACGTAAAAGATTTATATTATTGTTTGCCCCAATGTGAAGATTTGAAGTGTATAAAGCAGTGCATGAGAGAAGATATTGATGAGTTGTTATTTCAGTGCCAGTGTGGCAACTCCATTGCGTCGTTTTTAGAGCTCATGCAGGCCACCTAAATTCTACCGTTGTGTCTTGGAAGGGAAATAATTTTGTCCAAAAATCTGGTATCTGCATTGAATCATGAATATACCTGTAATTAGTTATATTTTTCTTGGGTATGTAGACGGGCAGCTGCAAAAGCATTTGAATTGGTTATCATCACACGCTGTTTGATATGTCCATGACTTCTTAGTTCTACTGGACATTAACAATTGCTCTTTACTGGTTGCTAATATAAAGAAAGATGTTAAGGAAAACTAAATGTCAGCGTTTCACTTTGGAGTTTCAAAAAATTGATGAGCTACAGTTTCTCGATTTAAGACAGGCTTTCGTCAAAGATCACATATATAGCAATACCAACCTCGATTCAAAAAGCCAATTCTAAATTTTAATTCTGGCCACTCAAAACCATACAGGGAGCCATTGTGTCAACTGTGCTGGGTGCCGCTCTTCAGAAGTTACGCGAGCACTTTATGGCGCATGCATTTGATGCACAAGTTGCTTGCCTTGCAAATTCTGGCTTTCCGAGTGACATGATTTGTTCCTTGTCGGAAAAACTTATTTCAAAGATCGAGAAGTTTTATCATTGTGATTCTAGTGCACTAGAAATTAGCAAGAAAAAGAGGCAGGCAGTTATCCCATACATACACAGGATAGCACATGGTTTGAAAAATGTTGGTGCTCGTTATTGCATAAACATGTCATTCTCAGCACGTAATAAAGTGCATAAAGTGTGTACTTTGGTGGATAGAGCATTGTGTCAGCAGCCAGGGAAAGGGAACAAATGTGTCTCCAGTCATGCCCACAGATATGCTCCTTGCACTACTGGCGTGGTTTATGGGATTCCACTGTCTTGCAGCTGCGAATATTTAGGTGAAATGGGCATTACATAAACGTGTGCTTAAGAGAGCATGGGCTAATGCTATCAGATGCTAAAATCACGCCTAATTTGGCAGCTCGTTGTAGGCCATATGGATGTATGCTCAGGGCTGGGCAGAGATGCCCGAAAAAGTATTCTGGAATGCAGATATCGAAATGCGTGGTTTGGAAGCATAAAATACAGATACTGAGATGAATTTGTAATTCATGTGACAGGATATTTCAGACATACGTTTGCAAAAAGACAAAAAAGTATTCCAGAATACATATACTAAAATACTTTTGTCTATGTCGGGGATAGTTATACTCCATACAAACATTTGTTATGTGCAGCATAATATTTAAAATCTGCAGCACATTGAAACTTGCAAATGAAATTGATTTATTATATTTTCGCCATTCTCCGAGTGTCATTAAGGCATTACAAAGGATGCTTACACTGCACATAATTGTTAATAACCACATATTTACAGATATCAGTTGCAATAAAAAACTATGCCATATGAGAGCATCAGTCACACGCATTGTACACTGAAATCCGGAACTCAACAGCAACACTATTAGTTATGCTAGAAGGAGCGTAGTTCAAGCGAAGTTCTGGAACCATAAACAACCGAACTTCCAGTTGAAGGTTTAGTGTTTTCTAGAAACATCTTAGAAAAGGCAGAAAGAATTAAGAACGGACAAAACAAGGAATGCGAAAGGAAACTCAAAAAGACCTCTTTCGAATCGCTGTTTGGCCATGCTGGCGTTTTTCAGAAATGCTCTGCAGAACGAAGTATCGTAGATGGCACACGGCACCACGCACCAAATTCTTTGGGTGGCTTGTGGCTTCCGCAATAAGCTCCAGTTTTTCAAATGGGCGCTGCAAAAAAAACAGTGGAAAAAAATAAGAAAAACAAACACTACTCGTTCAATTGGCATGAGGAAATACATTTAAAAAATGGCGCTCATTGTGCAGTATACCATACTCCTCACAATGAAAATATCTGTGCTGGAATTCAATATAGCAGTATAACATTGTTGTCACGCTGAAGCAGGCCATCATTCAAACACATCATGGGATGCGGGTAGCAAAGCAACTCGCTCGCTTTCAAGAAGGTAGGAGTCAGTTTCGCCCTCAGCAGAAATGTAGAAATGGTGGGTGCATATCTTGCCGTGGACTGCCAAGGTCACAGCAGAAATTTTTTTCCCCATTGTCAACACGTCTCAGCTCATTTACGAAAAAAAAAAAGTAACAAGATACCCGTGTCCTGGATAGTATTGCGATACATGCGATATACCGTAAAAGTATTTCACTACTGAGATACAAATACATTTTTTAAAAGTGCCTCGATACAGCAATACAGACACTCAAAAGTATCTCTTAAATACTATTGCGATACTACCCAGCCCTGTGTGTGCCCCACTTGTAGAAAACAAATATCAAATATTGACATGTTGATTAGCGCATGTGTGAAGTAGCCGAAGCATTTTTCATCAGATCAAACAACAAGTGCATAAGTATTTCATGTAACATTCGTTTAGATGAAGAACATAAGGTCTTATAGAAGACATGAAATATTCTGTGTTGTAACACATGTGTCCATGTGCACAGTTTTGATGAGTCAATATTTTCTATATATGTACTTTCCTTTTACAAATAAATTTCAGTTGTGAAATCAGCGCTGTGACCCTCTCCGACTGCTTCTAACCCGTTCCTTTGTAAAATATTCTACGGTGAACACTCACCAATTTGCCTAACTCACGATTCTGCATCTTTTATTTACCTATGGAATCGGGGAAGCAGTTGCGGTCTGACAGATTCCTTTTTTCCACCCCATATTCAAACATCAGGGCTTCAAATGCTACCGCAGCTTTTATTGCAGGTGTCTGAGTACTTTCATTGTGCTCCACGTGTCAGAACCCAGAGAAATAAAACACCAACAAGCATGTGTGCATTGTTTAAAAAAAAAAAGAGAGTGAAAGAAAGGATAAAGTAAATTTTGCTGTACAGTTTCGTTGTTGCGACATTGTTGTTAGTCGTTGTCAAGACAAGGTCGCATAAAATGCGTAAGTACTCCTTTTTGCTGAAAAGTATATTTTAGACATGTACAAATGAGACGGGGATGCAAATCATTAGTAAATACAGCAGTCTAGATCAAGGTAATCTAATCCAATCCTAAATGGCCTGCAGGCTATAGCCATTCTATTGAACTAGAATGTGCTCCAGTAAGCCAACTGGCCGGGCTGTTGCATCCTTGTTTTATACGAATGCCGCGAGATAGCGCCACCTTTACGTTTCCTAGCAGCATTGGCTGCACTGTTGGACTATCGCAGGCTCCTTCAAACTTGCAGCTGCAGTTGATTTTATTTTTGTGGTTGTGTTCTGGTTGTTCCAAAAACCAAACAGCCAACTTCCTCAGTGCCTGGGTCACAAGTTTTGTTTTGACCAGATACACACATTTTTTTCATATTTACCACATACACTCACAACATTATGAGTGTGTGTGTAAAATGTGTTCATTTGTTTTATATGAGTGCCTCTTATTTTATTTTTTTACTGCTAAAGTGTTCTTTCCACCGCACATTTTCTAAGAAGACATTATGGTCATGGAGTTTGCTTTTAATCTATGTGAAAAACCTGGAAAAATCACTAAATTTGAAAAAATTTAAATTGATAAACACCCTGTTGTCGCTTTGCTAGCAAGTATGTTAGGAAACAGACACATGTGCAGTATGGAAGTGTGCAATGTCACAGTCATGTATTGTCAAGAAACGTCACATATCTACGCTTGAAATACTTTTCTGACCTTCCAAGTTTCAACAGATGTGTCAATGACACATCACTTCTTTCCTAGGATGAAATGCTTTCAAGAGTCCTATCAGGACCCCTGCCTGTGATCTTTTTCAGGTATTTAATATGAACTGACACGCCCTAATGCTTGCATACTTACACAACAATCTGTCAAATTTTCCATACACTCTTAACAGCCTGTAAATTCACTCCTAACAACACCCCCTCCACTCTTCCAGTATAGGCCAAAAGGGTGATTATTTACAATACCATGCTTGTGGAACATTACTATCTATGAATCTTACAATTGTTTGGTGAAAAAAATTAGGGGACCCTCAAGGTTTGAGTAGAACACAACAGTGATATCCTATCCTTAGTGCATACTCCAACCACCTAGTGCATACTTTTTGCAGGGTAACATTACTTGAAAAGTTTATACTGTAGATTATTACTACGTAATCAATGTTTAAAGTGGCTTGTGCTAGTAAGGGTTTCGCATATAGTTGCAGTCTGCGTAGTGGATTTCTAAATGGCGGCTAAGCGAGCTTGTTGATACGTACACATAGTTACTTCGAAGAGCGCAGAGATGGGACACAGGATAGATAGACCACGCAATACAGGTACTGGGTAGTATGCTTTAAACCACGAGCAACTATGTGCATGAAATGTTTTTAAACTTGATATGCACCCAGTACATGGTCCTAAGAGAATACTCCAGTAGCATTTGTGCCTTTTGTTTTTCGTGGCTGCTTTAAACAACGAAGTCATTATGATAATCACACGTTCTGATGGCCAGTGGCAATGCACACTTGTACCATGAAATACTGCGATATTACATATTGTATTGTGAAGTGTGTATACTAGACGCGTGTATTTGTAAAGCATTAAAATTATTTTTGAGCAGGCACGTGGCTTTGTGGTAGAATGCCTGTTTGCGACACAAGCAGCTTGGCTTCTATTCTCACTCAGACATAGAAGGTTTTATTTGTTATTCTTCTTATTTCATTGTTTTTATATAATAGACCAGATGTAAAGTGAACATGGAGAATTTCATGCACCAAAAAAATGCCAACACTGTAGCTGTACAGGTGGAATCACACTTGTCCAGAGCAGCGGAGCGCATGGCTCTTGTTAGTGACGGCTTCTACGTCACCTTAGCTACATGCTTCTGTTCACGCTTAAATTATTGCACAAAGGCCTAGCACGCCGTATGCCATGTTAGATATTTATACGGCGTCGGCATTAACATATTTCTGCAGAAAACAGCAACTGGAGCGGTCGGCTAGGTGTTTTAGACAAGTGTGATTCGATCTCTAGAAATATTAAGTGATTAAACACTCCAAATTTAATTTTGTTGCGTTCGATTCAACAGTCATGATTTGCAAAACTGTATATGTTTTAAAAGTTTACAAATGTTTTAAAATGTTAAGTACACCAAAATAAAAGAAAACTTGTGCAACAGTATGAGACACAGCATCCGCCCTGGCACATTAAAAGAAAAAAGACTTGACAAGTTGTGTAGCGCAGCTCGCTACTCAGCTCCAGGAATGTGCTTGTACCAATGAATACTTACCCTTTCTTAAGGGTTCTGTGAATTTCGAGGGCCTGATTATTTCCTACAGCCAATCAATTTTTTTAATGTACATTTCTTTTATGTCACTGGAAAGCTCGTAATTCAGAATGTCTAATCACGCATTGGCAACACAAAAAAGGCAATGAAACAGTTTTCACGAACCGTTGTTGCTGATGGAGTCTTATATGCAACACATGTTGAAAACAGTGGCCTACAGCTGTTCACTGCATTGGTACCAAATTCTGCCATGACAGAGTGCATGAGCAAAGTGCTGGAGAAATGGTGTGTGCATTCACTGTGGTTTAATGTAGGTTTTTTGTTGCTGTGGAGGAAGCTCCACTGCTGAGCATCAATTTCTTAACCTTTTGATGGTTAATAGGATGAATGCATCCCACTTTTTCCTCAGTAAAACTTTCTCTGCCACTTTACGTTGCCATCAGCACAATGCCTTCCAGTTGTGGTGTACCAGAAACATTAAGGAAACTGAGAAACTATATATTGCACATTTACAATGCATGGTATCAGTGATACGTTGAGTTTAAAATCTTTTATTCTGTTAATATATTTTTTTCAGCCGGTGTCATATTGTGTACCAGGTAGCTAAAGTTTCAAATTTATGGTATTCTTCTGTTCAGATTTTTTAAAGAACTTTAGCATGCAACTATAGATTTTCTTTCTAAATTGCAAAAATTATATCAACCTAAAATTATTGTGGAAGTGCACTCGAATGAAAAATGAAGCAGTTCCTTGCATAGCCTATTAACATAGCATACATGCATAACTGTTTTTTCATGTTTGATGGATGCCACAAAACAGCACATTCTTTGATATTTTTTATCATTATGAGGAGAGGCAATGAGACCAAAAGCTGTGGCTAAGACACTGTTGCTAAAATTTCGTGCCAAAGGAAAAATATGGCAGAATTGCTGCTTCATACAGCCAGGAAGCCAAAGAGAACACGAATTTTCAAGATCATCAAATCATGCAAGATATATAAGAAAAGCAAATATGTCACACCTGAATAGAGTTCACGAATATGATGCAGCATTTGTTAACACACTTACAGCATTCAGTGCATTGACACCACGTCAAAGTGGCTTGCCATGATTCATTACCACAATTTTAATTATTTGCGAAAATGCAGGCTCAACTGAGATGTTCGCCCTTATTCATTGCAGATACAAGACAAGACATGCATAGACACAGCTTCGTTAAATGTGAATGAAAAGCAATATTCTACTTTTTCTTTATTTTCATATGAATGCATGCACTCATCTATGCCTGCTGTTTTCTCCTTGTTTTCCACGAGTTTCAATATTATCGCCACCTACCGACAAGACAGACACAAGCTGAAAGGGTACGTGTATGTGAAGACCTTGGGACAGAGCCGCTAGACTCAATGCCACAGGCAGAGGCGCAGAATTGCGTAGAAAATCTGAAATTAAGGTTCACTGCAATTTTTCTCCCACAGTTTTAGAAGTGTTCCTCTGTACTGCTTCCATTGGGCCTTTTTGGGTAAGAAATTTGGCAGCAGAATTACAGCTTAGTGCCCTTATGAGACAATGTGACATATGTTGCCCCACTTATTCAAAGATGCTTCATGGGTCGATGAGCCACATGCGTCCCACTTTTTTCTCATAAACTGATGGCCATATTTTAGTGAAGATTGTGTCACACTATTTTTAGGCATGAAGTCCTGCAAATTTCTGTTATTATGTGAAAAATATCGATGAATTCACGAAGGGTAAGTTAAATTGCATAATAAGCAAAATTGAAAGTGAGAATGCAATATATATACTATATAATTTTAAGCCAGATTAACGATTGTCTGAGCTGCAGCAGGCAACGTGCAGAAATTCTCCAGAACTCGATACTAAGCTTTTGCCACGAAGCGGTGTAATGGCACAGCTGCTGTGATTTTCAAACACCATTTCAAAATACATATACAACTCAAATTACTCAAGGGAAAGGGAGCTTTACTTTATCATACTTCTGCATGTTTCCAAATAAAGAAAGATCTATTTACACTTCCTGGCCAGTTAATTGCTGTACCCCTAAACAGACATAAAAGTGAAAACCATGACATTTGGTAGTCTAACAATGGACCTAGGAATTTCAACATCACACCAATGTGATTTGGCATAAGCTGTAAAAGCTTATTCAATCAGTCATACATTGTTACCCTTTTATGCCAGTTTTAACGCGATAGTTTTAAAAATCTCGTGGGCATCGTTGATTGTGAGTGATGAACCTTGTGAGCAACCGGAAAAATGAAGAAAGATGCAAATAAAATAAGTAATAAAAAATTTCCCAGTTTGCGGGAGGATCAAGCCCAGGCCGTTTGCATGGCAAGCAGGCGTTCTACCCCACAGCCACACATCTGCTTGGAAATTAAGGAATATAACTTCATCTACTTGAAAATGCAGTGAAAATAATGTTAGGCTTTGCAAACACATGTGTCCTGTATACTGCCTTCACAATTCAATATGTAATATCACAGTAATATTTCTTGATACAAGTGTGCATTGTAATCAGGCATCAGAACATGTGATTATCTTTAGGACTTCATAGTTAAAAGGTGGCCAGCCTTAACAAAACGCACACATTTCCTTCAGACCACATAGTGAGTGCATACCAAGTTCGAAAATATTTCATGCACTAGTAGCGTAACTTTTCCGACTGCACGGCACACTGTCGACTACGGAATGCGGACGAAATTTCCGGTGACTGGTTGGAATGTGCCAGCGCTGTAAAACCTGAGAGTCATCAGTAGCTGTAACACTGGACGCACGGGCTGTCTTCGGTTGTCCCCACTTTCACGGAGCGGCAACATAACGAGCAGCTGCCCCACGGCGTTCTTCATGAATCTGTACCTATCGTGGAATTGTTGCTCGCCGTACAACTCCATCGGGTTTCCTTGGTCACGTAAAGCGGTTCCAAGAATCTTCGGCAGGCAGTGCGCCTCAAAAAATGCTTCGCTTATGGCGAGGCAAGCAAACTCAAAAGCGGCCACCTTTCACGCGACGTCCATTCGAGAGGTGGCCATGTTGGAATAACGCGTCAAGTCGCTTTCAAGCAAGCCCCGCAGCTGACTTGAAACTTGTCCTAAGTGCTTGAAGTACGCACTAGGGCCAGGGTATCATTATCGTGTTCAATTCTTGAAATCGAACCTTAAGGGTCGCCCAATTTTTCTTTTTTAAGTGATGGAAATGAAGCATTATTCTAACCATGTTTTATGCCAGCAATTAGACTAGTAGGTTAGCTCAGTGAGCCATTTTTGCATTTATATCAGGTTTATTTGACTCAAGACAAGCAATATTATTTTCAAATGGCACTGTATGCCAAAGACCTGACATGGTGTCTATTGTTGGACGTTAATCTTCAGGTATCCTCGGCCCTCCCTCTTTCCCTCGTTGAAAGGCCTGTTTTTTGTTTAAGAAAAGGTGACAACCCTGGTGACCGCAAAGTGTGAAAACAGTATAAAAATATTGAAGCAGGTTGTGTAGACAACAATCTACAGACAGTGAGTGGCATACAGAATTGACTTGGCTGTCTTTAATGTGTGTGTGGGGGGAGGGCATAAAAAAAGCTGCTACAGGGCCAAAACAGATGCCGTAATTGCAGTGGCAACTATGCAAAGGGGCAGCTGGAAAGTCTGCTTAAATCTTCCAAACATGAGCGTCTTGAATTCGCTGTAGTTTTATCTCGAACAAATTAGGACTTGAAAAAAAAAAAGAAAACCTAGTCCTCATATATTTGAAACAGGCACATATTGCAAGAAGGCTGTTGATAAACCAGGAACAAGTTTAGCCATTCCTTCATTGTTGTCAATTGTGAGCACACAATACATACCACAGCGATACTTTTGGGAAGCACACCTTGATGTGACCGAGGTTAGGGGCACAGGCTTTCACCCAGGTGCCGGGGAAGAAGATACCTTTGAGAGGCTTCTTGACGACAGAAACACACGATTTATTTACATATTTACAGGTGTAAAAAACACAAGGCGTCGAGATGCGCTTTTACAGGAGACAGGACTGGCCGTAACGAAAGCACAAAGAGAGCCCTGAGCGCACACGCGACGCGCTTTTCATATCCTCGGTCCGTGCATGCGCCTCTCCTCAAACATGAACTGTCTGTCCCAGCAACGCTGATGCGTGTTCCCTGCAGCACACCCAGACACCTCTTGCGTTTCTGCTGGACGCGTACCACATTTGGCTGGTACGCCAATGAGCGTCTATTGCAGACTTGGTCCTTGCACTGCCAGTCATAACATTTGAATGGATACTGGCAAGCTAACTGGCACCTCCGAACCTGTGCCGCTTTAGAAGACGGGTCCCATCTGCAATGAACCACTTCTTAGCAGCAGAAGAAAAGAAAACAAGAATACTTCTTGTTTTTTTTTTTTTTTGCTTACCCGAGGCAATATTTGAACCAGCGAATTAAAAGCTGAGCATAATAACTCTTCAGCTTTTTATGCATGGTGACAGAAGAAATCATAGCCTTAAATAGTAAATAGTATAGGGGATGGGAAAGGCAAGGGAGGATGAAAAGGGGAGAGTGAAAAAGAAGATGGGAGAACCATTAGAAAGAGGAGAAAGAGAAAAAAACAAGGGGAGAAACCAATTGCGTAGAGAGAGCAAAAAATACAAATATATTAATTAAAAAAAGCAGGGTTGTGCAAATATTCAAATGCTTCGAATATTTGAAGGAACAGTACTGTATTCAAACTCGCTTCGACTCGATTTTAAGTTATTAAAAATTTTGAAGTATTTGCAATAAACAAATAAATAACATTGATCTGCACATAACCTACTGTGAAGGTGATTTCACTGAAGCATAGAGTGCTATGCTGTGAAAGCACCTATCCAAGAGAATTCGCACTGCCGCAAAACCTCTTCAAAGTTTAAGGGGCACTGCAACTCTTATTGAATATGGTCGTAAAATGCGGCCAATCGGTAGTCAAGACTCCCGAGAACAGGTGAGCCAAATATTGTTGTGCAGCACAAGGCCACAATTTCTCAATAAATGTTTAAATTCACCTGAAAATTGCTTTCCTTTCACTCGACAAATTGCGCTACAAGCTCAAAAATTACCCATTACAACCATTGTATCAGCGATTGGCTGATTCGAGCATGGCACGTTGGACGTTAATGGGGCCAGGCTCACTTGGACTATGATCGAGTCGTGAGTTTGAGTGAGTACAGCTGAGTAATATTACATGAGTTTGAGTTAGAGTGAGTGTGGCTAAGGAAAATTTTAATGAGCTTGAATCCGAGTGAGGAAAATATTTGCAAGTCTGAGGTGATGAGCCCTAAGCTCAACGTGTATTTCTTGGGTGAGCCTTAGTGAGCACCACATTTTATTTCTGACCTACGTTCCTATATACCCGCCTATCAGCATAACTATCGACATCATATTTGCTTACATTGCTAATCAAGTCTGTTCAAGCATACATCAACACACAACCGTTCATGCGGTTATTGCACAGAGGTGCAAGTTAGGAGATAAGGGGGTCGCCAAGACCTCCCTTCACAAACTCGCTCATGGGATATTCATGGCAAAAATTTCTGATGTGAGCTGCATATTTCATAAAAATATTCTTACTGGATTGCGACTAGTGACAGCTGTTCGCTCACTCAGACACAGGTCAAATCGCGAGTCTGAGCGTGCCGAACTGAGTAATATGTTGGTAAGTTTGAGCCTGAGTGAGAGTGGTTGACACAGTTTAGCGAGTCCCAATTAGTTCTGTTGAGCTAAATTTAAGTGAATTTGAGTCCAAGTGAGTTTCCATGGTGAAATGTATTTCTTGAGTGAGTTTAAATAGGTTCCACTTTTTCTACCGGCCTATGGCTGCTGCTCTCAAACATCAACACTTAATCCTTGGGCAGCATTGAAGCAGCTGCAGCCATTCAGCCCTCATGCCTGCGATGCAGGATCGTTTTACTGAGGCAGGGTCTCGTTTCAGGAAAGGATGAGCCAGTTTTTCACACACAAATGTCAAACATTTAAAATTAAAGTAATTTTAAATAAAAGCAAAACAATCACACTGAAACTGCACCCATTACCAAACTACTAAGACAAGCATAGCTTTGTAATTAAATGAAGTTCTGCTGAACATTTGAAACAAAAACAGTCACTAGTAGTTTTAATGCTGGTGTCATCCACAGTGGCAGACTCATTCTTTGCAGGTGTATTTGTTGGCTGAAGCAGATGAGAAGCCCAATTCACCCATCAGTAATGGGCAGAAGTGCTTCAGTCACAGTGTGAAAACAATCTCCAAATGTGAGCAGAGAGATCAGAACATCTGATAGATAGAGCTGCAAGAGACAGGATGTCTCTTGCAGCTTCTGTTTATTCTTTCTTTGTCTAGTTGTAGTGCTGTTTATAGCAAGTTCACGACGTATTAACAAGCCTGCATTAACACTTTATATCAGACAGATCTAGCCATGCATGCACCATGGTGGCTGGTCACTGCACCATCGTGGCTGGTGACCAGAAGCAGGAACCCGCTCGCCAACCTAGACGACTGAGTCAGCCTCCCAAAGGCAGGTCAGGACCAGGACATGATGGCTGGCAGCAGGTCCTTGTTATGGTCTCGTGAATGGTAACCAACATGAGCACTGCACTGATGTTACACGCACATCACAATGTCTAAGTATATGCACTGACTTAAATTTGGGTGATGTGTAAAAACCACTGGCCGCTAACAGCAGCAAAAATATGGTTGTCACTAATATAAACCATGACTATATGCCTGTTGGTCCGCGGGCATAACTGCCTGTACCATGATATGAAGCAGCTTTGTGCAACTTCACATCATGGAACGTTTCTCTATCCGCCAACCGAGAACGCGCTCTGTAGCGGTCAGGCTCCGCCCAGAGATTAAGACAATATGAAACTAATACAGGCCATGCTGAACTGCTGCCTCAAACTGCAGCCAGTCTAATGGAATCAAACTTTGCCATAGCAAACATTTAGGCTTTTACGAGAAGTGATGCTGTTTTCTAGGGAATGTTTAGAATATGAACTATTTGTTAATGCATTAGGAACATCTTACATTGTAATACAATCACATAAAATTTATTTACAGTTGGAAAAGTAAATTTTCACCAGCTGCCCGCATTAGCTTTCATTTTGCCGAAGTATGTGTTTCCACATAGCACAGTTCAGAAAATGAAGTCAGGCATTCAATCACAAAGGAACAAATTTTCTTCATCTGAAAGGGACGCTAAAGGCAAAAAATTTCTCTTGTTCGAATGATGAGTGAAAGTTTAAGAATGCCTAAACGTCAGTATTATCTACAGGGCTTAGTTCACCAAGAAAGAAGTAAATGTATGATAAGGCTCCAGTCACCCATGCCATATTCTGCGAACTCTGTAACTCTATAAAATGACGTAGTCGAGTCCCAGATAAAGTAATTACTGAAACTGTCCACAGTAGAAAAGACGATTTCAGCGCATTAAAATCTGGTATGAAATGCTTATTTTTTTATAAGTAAGGTTTAACGTCTCAAAACCAGCATATGATTATGAGAGACGCCGTAGTGGAGAGCTCCGGAAATTTCTACCCCCTAGGGTTCTTTAACGTGCGCCCAAATCTGGTATGAAATGCTGCTTGGTTCTTTCTATTTCTTTCTTTGAACTAAGAGCCGCTGACAAGACTCATGGCTAGCTTCAATCATCCCCCAAAAACGTGGGGGGGGGGGGGGCAGTGAAAGTTCTCTCAAATTACCTAGCTGTGCCACAGAAGCCGCTCCGAAGCTACTGACCGGTGTCTGCTTATAATAGCAAAACTTTCCTTCTACCACGCCTGCTACTACTGTATTTCATGCCACCTAAGGGACAAAATGTCAAGAAGACCTACTTGGAAAGTTGTTTAAATATCAGTTGTAGCATGCTGACCACTTCATATATAACTTCTTTTTAAACAAGGCATTTTCTTAGCACGGAACAAACAGTGTACCAACAGTATGCCTTTAGGGCCCCTTTAAAAGGTTTCATATATTTATATACTTAAACATCTAAAAAGGTTGCAACATGCTAGGATGCTCATGGTCCCTAAAATATACCGCAAAAATAATAACTTTCTGGCCTTCGTTATTTACAAAGTTCATTTTATTGACCGTTAGGCATCAAAATTTATTAACTTTTCCTCAGACCACTTAGTTTTTAAAAGCAAGGGGCATATAATATAATGGTTTGCATTATTTTCTGGATAAATAACGCCTGTAGAAAGTTATCTCACTGGATAACACGGACCAAAGAATGTCATTTTAAAATTCTTTGTGGGGCAGAAAAACTAAGAATGCTAATGATGATGACCGGGTATATTAATAACCTAGAGTTGTAATCTATAGAAAGGTCTCAAATCAGCAGCTATAGAACTATATGGTTTCAGGTTAAGGCCGATGTTTTTAATGGTTTAAACGTGTAATATTACTTTGGAACAAAAAAGCAACTTGACTTTGGTTTTACCCTGGGCACTTGCATTGTAGCAATAAGGAAATGCACCATCTCATTGTCTGCAAGACATGATATTAAATGCCTGCGAATTAAGGTCTTATCAAAAGCAACGGTGCACGGGTCAACGCCAGATGCAATGGTGAATGCATTAGCAATGGCAAAAACGCCACAGTCATAACAGTTTTCTTGACGCTGTACTGCCTTAGCGTGAATGGTGAGAGTATTAGAAGCTAGACTCATTATGTTCATAACTTGAGTTGCTACACTTGGCATAATGTCCTGGTCTAACGAATCATACAGAAAAACACTGTTTGTAGGGGCACCATAATTTGTCACTGTAACCCAATGCCCAGGAATATGCAGAATTTCAATAAAGTTGTCTCACTTCTCAAATGTCAAGCTCTCCCCAAGAAGAACATCCTGATAATTGCACAGACCAGGAAACTGACGCGAAATAATAAATTGCGCTCCATTTACGGTTGCATCTGACAGCCATCCCGTGCCTCGTAAGGCCACTAAATCAGAGGAACTTATTTTGTACGGTTTGCAATTATTTGGACCACAAATCGCGTCAGCTATGGGGTCACTAATTTCTTCCACTGTTCTACCAACGACTGTCACAGGTACCTTCTCTTTAAATTGAGAGTTTTTCAAAACATGCAAACGTAGTCTTTTTTCTCCCCGCTTCGTATCATGTGCACATCTCTTACGTGGTCGGCCGCGAGCGGATTTAGCTAGAGGTATGCTAAGCGCTGTTAGTTGCTGTGCAAAATCACTAGGCGAAGAGCTAGTGTCCGATGTCTTTGCTAGAGCCTGACATACCTTATCATCATGCGAGGCTATAGTAAAGTTAATTTCATCTTTTGAATCAGATTTAACTTGACCAGATTGCACTTTCAGTTCCAATTTATCTTCTGTGGAGCCCTTCTTCATAGTGTCATCATCTACAGACTTGGCCAATAGATAGTCGTTCAGGTCTACACTCCACGAATTACTTCTTTTGACTTTTCTAAGCTCTTTCCTTCCCCACTAACTTGTTCATTACTTTGTGCTATTTTAGGAAGGGGTGAATCATGTTTCTTATTTCTAGAGTAAGTAACAAGATTTTGGAAAAAGTCCTCACACTCGCTCTATTTTTCGCAAATTTCAGTTGCGCTACATTGGGCTAGTACATTAGCAGCTTCCTTTGAAAGTTCCAACAGACGTGCATATGCATATTTATATCTGGCCTCTGAGTTATCAAGTTTTGGCTGTACCATTTTTACCATGCTTGTGGTTAAAATGCTTAGTTTGTCTGGTGACCCTGTCTGGTCGGTCTGCACAAAATCAGGTTTAAGCCAGCGCTTTTACACACAACTTTCATCAAACAGTTCCATATTAGTTTTTGATCTAGCTGCAAGAATGTGCCTGCAGGGCAGCTGGTACTGCGCATTAAATGTGTATATGCATGTCCCCATATTATTAGTAACTTCATAAAGCTTATGCCAACAAAAACGGTGCATTTGCCATCAGAGAAAACACAGTCTCCTGGATATTTCACAAACAGCCCATATTCTTTACATATCAATTTTCTAGCATATTCGGTGCATTTTGCTGACACCTCAATGCAAAACTTATCAGTCTTACTGGTGTCAATGCAAGTTCTCATTTCTTTATATTGCATATGGCTGAGTGCTAGAGCATCGTGGGAGTCACATACCTTATCAGAGCTTTCACTGCTTCCACTAAGTGCATGTCACATGTTAGATAATTTTTTAACTTTTGATTATGGCTTTCCATTCGATTGTTAGTATTATTTCCTAAGCTACATGCATTTGCACGATAAGCACGACCCCACATGATCTTGCAGCTCTGCCAATTTTTATAAAAGTAGTTCAGGAGGGCTTTGTCATCTTCAAGTGCTTCTTCCAAGTCCTGCAAGTGCTCTTGATATATATCTACAGTATGTGCAAAAACCAGTTTCATAATTATATCTTTAACATACTTCTTATCTAGACTGTTTGACTTACGCTGCATCACTTTGGTGTGTAAGTACTTTATGCGTGCCACGAACACAATAAGATTCTACATTTGGGCAGAAGCTGCTTAATTACATTCATTTTATTTAAATCTTTGTCAATTACCATGATTTTGCACTTCTCCTCTACGACATAATTCAAACAAAGGAATGTCTCTAGGAAAGACTTTAATATTTCTGATGTCTCCCGCTGAACAAATGCATAACATACAGGCCTCCCATGGCTTGTTCCATCTTCACACAGAATTGAATGCAAGATATACCCTTCTTTATTAACTTTATTATTTTATTTTATTTTATTTATAAATACTGCGATCCTTCAGCTGAAAGATCATGGCAGGGTGGGAAAAAAATGTTCGAGAATCGGTACATACAAAAAAATAATGAAAACACAATAAATCGTACGATTTGAATATACAAGGCGAAGGTTCACAAACGCTTATTTCAACAAATTTTTCGAGTAACATAACACATAGTAACGTAACACGTAGAATACGGGTTATAGACTAACACAATAATTACAATAAAACAAATAATACAATGCAATGTGTAGTGATGGTTTAGGCGATGCTGTTTTCAAACAATGACAGTTTCTTCTGTAAAACGACATCATTTGTCAGGCTATTCCAGTCATTAATAGTTCTAGGGAAGAACGAATACTTGTGGCAGTTAATCCGTGAAGGTAAAGGAGTTATCGTTTTACTATGTCGCTTGCGAGTTGCGTAACCGGAAGAATACCGAAGAATGCCTGCATTGTCAACATTTAAATGACCATTTATTAATTGATAGAAAAACTTAAGCCGGCAAGTGCGGTTTCTGTCCACAACGGGTTGCAGACCGCTTTTTACCAATAATTCAGATACGGATGTTCTACCGTAGGAGTTATAAATAAAACGTAAGCCCTTGTTCTGCACTTTTTCTAATTGATTAATGTTACGTTTAGTGAATGGATCCCATATTACTACAGCATATTCCAACATTGGACGAATGAGTGTTTTATATGCCAACATGCGTACAGACGGGGTAGAATATTTTAAGGATCGCTTTAGAAAAAAAAGTTTCCGTAGACATTTACCTGTAGTTATATCGACGTGTTTGTTCCAGTTTAGATCATTAGTTATCCATACTCCAAGGTACTTGTATTCTGCAA
This sequence comes from Rhipicephalus microplus, assembly GCF_043290135.1. Lineage (NCBI taxonomy): Eukaryota > Metazoa > Arthropoda > Arachnida > Ixodida > Ixodidae > Rhipicephalus > Rhipicephalus microplus. Next base: position 213,996,804 of record NC_134704.1, read on the forward strand.
CTTCTGTAAGATTGACGCTATTTGTGCCGTACTGATAACATAAAGGATTTTTCTTTAGTGTTATTTTCATATAAACAGTTTTGTTGTAATTAATTGACATTTGCCATTCCTGGCACCAAGAGACGACCTTGTTGAATTGATTATTGAGCCTTATCTGATCTCCAGCAGTTGATACCTTCGTGTATAATACACAATCATCAGCATAAAGCTTTACACTTACAGAAAGGTCATTCATTATATCATTTATGTATAATAGAAAAAAAAAGAGGAAAAAAAAAAGATGGTATATACGTACCATCAAAGAACAACACTTCAGGGTATTTTTCTAGTAACTGGGCCATATGCTCTGATTGAAGCAATATGTACAAGAGACCATTTTCTGTATTCTTTTCAATATGAACCTTCCACCTAGAGTTTTCTGAAAACAATTAGGTGATTTTTTCTAACAGAAGGGCTCCATGATGAGCAGTGTCCTGAATTTTTTGAACTGTTCTATGCTTCATGTTTATAATATCACGAGAAGTAACGTGTTTTCCTGTTTTCCTCAGAATGGCATTCTTTAGGTATTTAGGTTTCACATTACAAGAAATCAACTCCTGAAGTTGCTCTTTTTCAGAAGCACTTAATGCTCGATTATTATTGTACCATACAAAAATCTCGGGACCTATTTCATGGTTGTGCACATCCGCTAAATTTACAACTTCATAATAGGGCTGTAGAGAAACCCGCAGCGCAAGCTTAAGTTCAACGTTGCAACCTGTACCGTTGAAGCGTTGATTGGGTCAAATATTTTGTCCCCTCGGATTTGGATGCCCTGCGTGGCAACAGACAAATTTAACTCGAACATAAGGAAAGTCTGCTTTGTTTAAATCTTTCTCAGTACACAATGGGTTTTTATCTGATTTTTCAATACGCATCGGATGGAACCCTTCACTTTTCCATCCTTCAAAGCTAGCTTTAAACTCCTTATAAGTGCTGAATGTGCTCCCTACAGAAAGATTTCCTCCACCTGTGCAAATATGGCTGTGTGACAATTTTGCTGAAGTTGCTTTCTGCTAACCACGAGGTGTGGAAGCGCTGGTGTCAGCTGCACTGCTGCCCTTGCACAGAACCACACCTTCTTACTGGGGGCTCACCGTGGATGTTACGCCGCAGGCGTCGGGGTGGCCCACAGTCAGAAGGTGGGCTTTGCTCAAAAGCAGCAGAGCACAGTGGCACGGCAGTACGCCCAGTCTTCGTCACTTTGTGGTGCACACTCGCACCACTGACAAGAGCAGGAGAAACTGGTTTCTTGTTACTGTGCCCTGTCCTATTTTCGACTCTAACCCCCTTTTCTACACGGAGATCACCACGAAGTGTGGAAGCGCTGGTGTCAGCTGCACTGCTGCCCTTGGACAGAACCACACCTTCTGACTGGGGGCTCACCGTGGATGTTACGCCGCAGGCGTCGGGTGGCCCACAGTCAGAAGGTGGGCTCTGCTCAAAAGCAGCACAGCAAAGTGGCACGGCAGTACGCCCAGTCTTCTTCACTTAGTGCTGCATCCACACACCACCGACAAGTGCAGGAGCATGCTCAGGGTGCCGTTTTACTTGAACGAAAACAGTCACAGCTGGAGCCCTGGTGCATGCCACTGCAGTTATTGGCAGTGAAGGGTACCCATGAGCAGTGTCTGTTTCTGCGACCTTAGGTGTCACTGACATCGCACTGTGACATTGTATGGTAGCAGAATCAGACTTCCGTGCAACGTCCGTCCACATTTCCTTGCATGGAGATGCAGGGGCTACAACAAGCATAGGGTCTGTGGAAAGAGCTGGGAAATTAGTTACATTATTCCAATACTGTGCCAGCCCTTTTGACTGATCACTGTACTGGAATTGAAGCTTCTGGTGGTCCTTTTCTTTCTGGTGCTGCTGCTGTAATGCTCCATTGTGGCTTGCCTCAAGGTCCTTGCTTGCTTGCTTGATGGCTGCACGTAGCAGGCACGCCAACAGCTGGAACACAGAGGAACACATTTACAGTTGAACCCCTTCATAACAGAAGACCCGAAGAATGAAGTTCTCATAGCAATGAAGAAATATAACGTCCATGATGAACATTCATTGAGTACAAGGTGTTTGCTCTCTCTCAACAGCGAAGGGATTTTAAAAGCACTCCCAAAATACATGTTAGTAATATGAGACTGTTTTAGACCCTTAAACTAGGTGAGGAAGTAGATGTAAAAAAATTGCAGCGGCGCTCATTTCACAAGTTGGGCACTTGTGTATTTGCCAAAAGGCTTTGGTGCAACCATTGCTGTTTACGTTGTTGAACAATGATGATAGCAAAATGACATCTTTTTCTTCAAAAGAAGACTTTTTGCTAATGTTTCTGTTGGTAACTATGTCAGCACATGACATATAAATTGCCATAATTTCGATAGATGTTCTGTAGACTGCCTAACTTTTTGCTGATGTGCTTCTGTCCAAACGCATGCCAAGACCTTACAGAAATTGCTTACGTACAGTGTTGTTTGGCATTTCAGCTTCAATGGAGCGACACCAGGTGCTGTTGGTCTACATGACTTTGTGTGAGCTGATGCCGACCTGATTGCATGCGAGGAGTTCTGCAATTTTCAGGTAACTCAGAAGGAAGCCACGTGACCCCAAATTTTTTCTGTGAGAAAAATTTTACCAGTTCACTATTTTAAACACAGTGCTCCAGCAAGATTTTTTTTCCCGATACATTTAAGATGGTTGCCAAAACGGCTGGGACGTTCGATGTATAATGATCCAATTACACAGATGACTTGCAGAATTTCTACTTTATATATCAGACATTGCTGCCCTGTTTTGGAAACAAGTAAGGCATATCAGACATCTCATTTTCAGTATTTCAATTAAGAGAATAAAATGGGCTAACATGGGTTTGATGAAATATGATCTGTGTTCATAACAATAACAGTAACAGTAGTATTGATCTTTCTTTTGATGCACAATAGGAAATTCACATTTACACCAGATGCTTGTGAACTCATGGCAGAGATAATGCACATAAGGGAGGTAACCTCACTGGCCTCCTTAGTAGTTCTTGTCAGATTGCTTATTCTGCACTTCTGAGTAAAGGAGCTGCTGTTCCATAAAGGCTGTGCACCAGTGAGCTTACCCGTTGGCGCCTCTCAAATATACTGTGGTAATGAACGCACAGTAAAACCCGCTTTTATCATTGGTAGCCGAAGTCGAAAATAGTCCCACTGCACGCGTCATTTCACTCTAATCAAATCATTTCGGAAGGCTCTACATGTGCAAAACATGACCAACAGGCAGCCGCTCGATTCCGACGATCTAAGCATGCAACTTAAGTTCAAAGGTCGTCCGTGGACCTGCAGTGCCAACATAACGAATTAACTCGGGAAAAAACGAAAAAGGCCGTAGCGGAATGCCGCTAACCAAATTCTCCAACGTCCACGTTTACGTGGCCTTCACCGCGCGGTACCACACTGCGCGGAAATTATACGTAGGACGACTATCACAGCTACACACGCCTAATTTCACCTAATTTTATATTCCGCGGGCGCTTGCGATGAAGCACGTGCACTGTAGCGCTGCAAGCACGCCTGCGTTTTCTTGGAGGATTGAATTCGTCTCTTCTAAATGCAACAATTGCAATATGTGTCGTTGACTCGTCGCTAACCCGTAACTTTGATCGTCCGCAGCTGCTACCGACTAGGCAGCTAGCCCCTTATAGCATCCACATTAATTGCTTACCTGGCTACCATGTTTCGTCGGGTGCACGCCGTCAGCCTTCAGCATCCCCATCAGCTCGCATGTGCCGTCCACGAAACCGTAGCCGTTCTTGTGGCACAGCGCCTGCAAAATGGCATTCGTCTCCCCGGCATCCGTGTTGAACGCCTCCAATTCTCTGACAGACAGCGCCCACTGGCACTTGCGCAAACTCGCTTGTCTCGGCAGAATTGCAGACACTACAACACGGATTGACGGATTGACATCAAGAATTCTGGAGATCAGTGATCGGAACCTGGCAATCAGCACGAGGGGTTCTTCACCGACATTGTTAGTGCCAACGTGAAGAGTGACCACGTGCACATCTGCCAGAGAATGAGCAATTAAAGAGAACAATTTCTCGATCCGCACAACGCTGAATGAGCGAACCTCGACATGTGTCCTGGAGCTCAATGTGAAAGACCCTGCGAGGTACTTTAACATTGAGTCTCCGGCAAGTGCACGGGTCATGTTAGGGTTGGCTTTTCAGCAGCCGCACACGAACACTTCAAGCACACTTAGACAGAGAAATAAATGCGAACAAACTACAACGCGAAAAGTGCAACAGAATTGACAGGCACAACTGGAAGATCACATGCAATCTCCAACACGATACGGTAGCAGAATCCGCCGGCTGTCAACGGTTAGAATGGTCCGC